>NW_027339771.1:11388-12000 GCF_000331145.2 Cicer arietinum | reverse complement strand
AAAAACTCTCTGCTATTTTATAGCTTAATTTAAATTATTTTAACAATTGTGTTCTGTTTTGTAGATAAATTAGCAACTTAATTATATTTTGTTAAAGTAAATTATATTAATAAAATTGAACAAACAAAATACATTAAATTAAAGAAAAAAATCCACAAATTAAAAAACAAAACATCAAATTTTTATATTAATATAATTTACTATTTTTAATTATAATTATTTTTATTAATTTTTATTTAATAGATCCAGACAATAGGAAGTTGTTTAGAAAATACGAAAGAATTGTTATAATAATTTAAATTTTTCTACAAGATCAAATTGAAGAAAAAAATACATCAAATTTAAATTAATAATATCCCCGGTTGCAAACTGGGATCACACATATATAGTTTTTCAACTTGTTGTATTTTGTTCTTCTATTTAATGTATTTTATTTCATGTTATTAATATGATTTATTATTTTTAATTATAATTATTTTTATTAATTTTTATTTATTATATTTGGTGAAAAAAATAAGTGGAAGTTGTTAATAAAATAAAATTAAATGACTAATTTATCTGCAAAATAGGAGAAAATTGTTATAATAATATAAATTTGTGGAGGAAGTTGTT
>NW_027339771.1:0-1388 GCF_000331145.2 Cicer arietinum | reverse complement strand
CTCGATCCAGACAATGTAAAACACTACATTGTAGATATGTTTTTAAGAAATAAAGAAAGTGATCAATTGTTCTTGGCACCATATAATTCAGGGTACGTAATTTTATCTTTTTTAATTGATGAGAATATAATTTATTAGTTGTCTATAAACAAAATTGCTTAACCAATTTTTTGTTGTTGTAGGGCACATTGGATGCTATTTGCAATCAATGCGGTCTTAGTACCCACAGTCGATGTTATTTGTTTGACGAGGGCACTTTATTGAGATCCATGTAATGTTATTAGACTTCTGCTTCGACACTTTAGCACCTCTTTGAGCTCGATAAACTTTTAAGGCACTATCGAATGAATAAATGTGATTATTAGAGCATGAATATTTATATATATATATATATATATAAATATTCATGCTCTAATAATCACATTTATTCATTCGATAGTGCCTTAAAAGTTTATCGAGCTCAAAGAGGTGCTAAAGTGTCGAAGCAGAAGTCTAATAACATTACATGGATCTCAATAAAGTGCCCTCGTCAAACAAATAACATCGACTGTGGGTACTACATATTGAGATTCATGAAGGAGATTGTTGAGAAGAATAAAACTATTATCCCAGAAACGGTACGGTATTTGCATTATATGATTTTCATATATAAATTATCTATATATTTGATACTAACTTAATATAATATGTTCAATTTTTATATTGCAGTACTTTGCCAATTCCAGTCCATCATATTCTGAGGAAGATCTGATGGAATTAAAGGAAGAATGGTGTCAGTACGTGCTTGACATGAAAATTATTTGATTTTCTGGGAAATAGCTTGTGCTGGGCAAGGGATCTGAATATTATATGGTAGCTAGTGCATATAATGTATATTCTGTTAGTTATTATATGTAAATGATCATAGGACACAATATATGCATATAATGGATCTGTTAGTTATTATATAATGGATCTGAATGTAGTTTAGGTTGTAAATTAGGTTATATATATATACGTATCTGAATGTAGGTAATTAGGTTGTAAATTAGGTTGTATATATGTATCTGAATGTAGTTACTTAGGTTGTAAATTACAGAGTTACATATATGTTAATAAAGTTACAGAGTTCTGATTTCTGTTCTACTGATTGTGTGAACTGATTGTCTATAATATGTTCTGTTCTACTGATTGTGAAGAATTTTGGATCAAAAATAATTTTGGATACAAAGATAAAAGACAGCGCTTTTTTAAAAAAATGACATAAAAAGCTAAAAAGCGCTTTTCATTTCAAATAATTAATTTACAGCGTTTAAAAAAAAAAAAAACACACATTTTACAGCGCTTTCTCAAAATAGCGCTGTAATATGCACACCCATATATGAAATTATGGGTGGGCATTTTACAGC
>NW_027339770.1:0-1000 GCF_000331145.2 Cicer arietinum | reverse complement strand
CCTGCACGAATCCACCGTGTATAGTAACGAAATTTCTTTTTTAGTTTTTATTTAATTTATTTTCATATATTAATTTGTTGCAGTATAAGAGCTAACAAGTATATATCTAATTTCGTAATTTTGGTTATCTTATTTTAACCCATTAGTAATTTTAGTGTATCTATTTTTAATTTCGCAATTTTGGTATCTCTCTTTTTTAAAATTGAGAAATTTTGCAAATCTAATAGATCACATATTTTATTTAATAAAATCTAATAGATTACATTTAAAAAAATATATAATATTAAATATTTATTTAAAAAATATTTTTTATCATAAAATACTATTTAAATAATATTTTTAATTATTTTAAAACTAATTAATTCTAAAAATAGTTTTATATACTATTTTCTAAAAATCGATTTCAAAAATTTATTATTTTAAAAACTTTTTTTAGAAGAACTTTTAATTATTATTTTTATTAATTCAAATATGTTTTCCAAAAATGATTAATAATTAATAAATTATGATGTTTTTAAAATAAAGAAAAAAAATTTAAGTTCTGTTTTTTATTTAAAAAAATATTTTTTATTCTTAAAAGAATATCTTATTTTTAGTAAAATTATGTGTTATGATAAAAATAATTTTTTATTTAAATTCTTTTTTCTTTTAAATATGATCAAAATATATTAAAAATACATGTAATCCTGTTTTAATATATTAAATATATTAAAAATATAATAAAAACTATATTTTATTTTAAAAACATATTTGAATTAATAAAAATAGGTTTAATTGCAATTTTGGTCCCCTTATTTTAGCTGAATCACGAAAGTAGTCCTCCCCATTTTGTTTCTTCCTAGTTTTGGTCTCCAAATAGAATTTTGGTCCAAAACTTGATGAAATTTTATTTTTTAAACCCGTACTACACCATTTATAATCATAGATTTCAGGTACAATTGTTGTAAATGAGATATTGAGGCATAGTGTGACTTAAATAAATACAAAAAAAAAATGAAAT
>NW_027339769.1:10473-11000 GCF_000331145.2 Cicer arietinum | reverse complement strand
TTCCCCAAATATGTAAACATTACATAGTTTAAATTCAAATTGTTCTCAAAGTCTCTTTCTCCCCCTTTTTTTATCAGAGAAAGAATTGAAAGTTAAACTTATAATTGACTAGAGAGTCAACACATAATTAGTGGATCAAATTTTTGATGGAAGTAAACAAGACAAAAAAAATAGGAAACACATACTTATTAGATCCAAGTTATTTTTGGCATAACATATATTAATCAAAACACAATTCAAATATAAGGATAAGGTTTAGATTTTTCTTAATGAAATCAAATATGTATTCACTTGTGGTTTAGTGAATATGTCAGTCCATTGATGTTCAATGTCTATAAATTGGATATTTAGTACACCTTTTTGAACAAAGTCCATAAAAAAGTGATGTTCTATTTCTATGTGTTTAGCCCTAGAATGAAGAAGTGGATTTTTAGTTAAACAAATAGCAGACGTACTATAACAAATAGCTTCCATCCTTGCATTTGACTCTAATATTTTGGCGTTGTGTTCCATCTGAGCTGCCATAA
>NW_027339769.1:0-473 GCF_000331145.2 Cicer arietinum | reverse complement strand
TTTTTAAATAAAGAAAAAAATTTAAGTTCTGTTTTTTATTTAAAAAAATATTTTTTTTTTCTTAAAAAAATATCTTATTTTTAGTAAAATTACGTGTTATGACAAAAATTATTTTTTATTTAAATTCTGTTTTCTGTTAAATATGATCAAAATATATTAAAAATACACGTAATACTTTTTTTAATATATTAAATATATAAAAAATATAATAAAAATTATATTTAAAAAAAACATTTTTAAATTAATAAAAATAATAATTAAAAACTCTACTAAAAACAGTTTTTAAATTAATCAATTTTAAAAAAAAATAAAAAAAAAACTATTTTTAGAATTAATTAGTTTTAAATTAATAAAAAACTATTTTTTAAATATTTTTAAAACAGATATCTAACATTCTCTTAATATTATATATTTTTTTTGAAATATAATCTATTAGATTTTATTAAATAAAATATGTGATCCATTAGATTTAC
>NW_027339768.1:41954-50000 GCF_000331145.2 Cicer arietinum | reverse complement strand
CGAACACTGCTTCTCAGGCCAAACACCAAAGCAGAGATTCTTAAATCTAAACTATGGAATGATTTTATTTTGAAGCGCGAGTTTCATCTTTTTCAACAACATAAATACAAATTCATTTTTTTAAAGGTAAATGGCTTGAAGTCTGTGAACATGATGACATCTTTCAGTAGTTTTAATTGCTACACAAAATGAAAACAATGAATCTTGCATAGCTTTGACCTAGAGGGCTAACAAATAAATAGCATAACAGCAATACAAAACCAGAACAATATATAATATATCAGAAAATAACTTCCATTAAACAATGAAGACTATCTTGTAAACACATAGACAGGCAATTGCATTGATTAGTGATTATGTAAATAAAGGTAATCCACATGCAGGAAAAGTTGAGTCGAACTGGTAGTTCGTTGATTTTTATCGCAACAAAAATATTTCTAGTACACCACAAATCACATAAGTTTAGCTATGACATCAATCTTAACATTAAGGAAAATTTGCAGTCAGTCCCAACCAAGTAAACCAATCAGCTAAGGGATGCTTACCCATTCACCGGGGCAAAGAGAACGGTAATATTTGGCAAACTTCTCACATTCACTTGAGTTTTCACCTTTTGCTGCTGTGCACCTGTAATTAAAGTAAAGCTTAAATAAAAGGCTCTTACAAACTATTTTCGTTGAGCCAAATAGCCAGAGTCAGAAAATCCACCTATGAAACTCTATGTAGCGAGTGAAACAGTGTCGGGTTTGATTAGTTGTAGGAAAACGAAAATCAACAGGTGCTGTTTTTAGCTCAATCTAGAAGAAAGCAACACAACATTAAGTCAGGAAAAAGACCAAGGGACAAGATGGAAAGATAAATGCTACATCAAATTTAAAACTCAAATGGGATAAGATGTATCTCAGCAGAAAGCAAGGGATATTGTATCATTATCATACCATATAGTTTTAAGCAATGAAGATAAGCATATCTTAAATATGTACGATACATATGAATGAAGAAATGTAAACAAAGACAAAATACACATCTTGATTAAGAATCATATGTAAATTGTGTTATAGGGGGGTCAAAGTTGCCAGTTGCATCAGAACCAAAACCAACTTCAGATGGATAATCAAAAACCTCTTGATCAAATTTCAAAAAGTGCAATCAAATTGCTAAATGCCATCTGGGTGCAACAACTAAGATATAAGTAAAATAAATCATAATTAACATACAAGCAATATAAAGAACTTTAGAAATTTAGTTAGATACAATTATTATTATTCATCTAATAAAAACTCATTCTCAAAAGTACCCTTTATGAGAGCCTACTCCATGAGAATACAAGAACCATTGAAAAATAAAACCTATATTGATTGAAGGGCTATTAGAAATGACATCATTAAATAGGAGTGATACCACCAAATATATATATATAAGCTCCACCGGCCGAGTTCTAGATTACCAAGGCCTCATTTCCCTAGAAACTGGATCGTTAAAAAAAAAGTAATTCTAACTTATATTTGAGACCAGATTAATTGAACATTCAAAAACCAAAGATTAGTTTAACCTAAAATTACCGATCAAAAACCATCTCGACCTCACCAATCTCACTTTTCCCCCCTTCTATAATATTAATTTATTCAAGCAACATCGAGCGGTTGAATTGTAAGAAAATCAGCAACCACATTAATTTAAAATTAAAAAATACGAAATGCAGCTCTCATCTCGTAAAGAATAAAATTACATGCAATCCACAATCTTAGAGGAAGGAAAAATATTCAGCGGCAACAAAATCATTCAATAGATCAGCGAGAGACTACACATTTTATAATAGATGAATATGCAAAACCTCAAAATTGAAGAGCGAAAAGAGAAAAGGTAAAAAGGGAAATGGAAATTAAATTAGAAAATAAATAAAAATTCCGTTGTGATTAGAGTCGGAGAAAATAGGAGCTTACCTCCGCCATGACTGTGAGACAGACTCGTTCAACAAATCAACAAAATGTAAGGAAAGGGGAAATTATAGTTGATATAAATAAATAATAAAGGCCGGTGTCATGGGCCTTTAGAGGCCCAATTACTATTCATTAATGAGGGTTGCTTCTTGAGCCCTCTTTTCTAAACATTCAAAAAGGGAGTGCGAAAAGCAGCAATACAATATCGGTACCTTTTTCCCACGCTAAACACAATAAGTATTACTATTAATTAATCAATAAAATAGTAAATTTATACTCATAAGCTGGCCTACTGCACTGACCTAAAGCAAAAACAAGCTGATTGCTCTATTGTTTTGGGATTGGACTTCCGTTTAGATGATTTTTGGTGATTGTTTTTCCGACCTCATTTTTATTATATGATATTAAATTATTGATAATTAGTATTCGATAATGTATTTCAATTAAAAATACATTGTAATAACGTAATTTTCAATAAAATGTCTTGTTTCCCGGAATGAGCATTTCACATGATTTTATTCACGCACACTATACTATTTGATACGAAGTCCAAACACATTATTAAAATAAAAATAAAAAAGTTGAAGCACGAGTTGATCCAAATAAACCAATGCAGGGGTTTAAAACTTTTTAAATGAAAAATGCTAAATCGTCTCAGTGCGGTTGGAATTGAGACGGTGGACAAGAGCAAAAGGGTGTAGTGCATGGATGTGGGGGCTAGTAGATGCGGGCAACGTGGTTGTTCCGAGAGGATGGGGTAGCTAACCTCACATGGGTGACTGAGTGGCAGTTGATAGGTTGTAGGAAAATTTGTCTTTGTTGTGTCTAGCTTGGGATGGGTATGGTGAAGTTTTCATGTACCAGTGATGGTGGCGGTGGAGAACATGCACTGATGGTAATGAAAATGCAAACGTTGCTGGTGGTTGGTGGAGGCATGATGCGAGACTCGAGAGGTAGCAAGAGAGTTGGAAATGGTGATTGGCTTCTCACAACCAAGAATGGAGACAAGAGAGAATCATTTTTTATCAAACCCAATCTATGGCGAAAGAAACGTCCACAAAGGAGGGGAGATATCTCCAAACAAGAGGAGGATGGAACTTTGGAGCAAGTGAGAGTCTCTCTCACATCGCCAAAAATCCACTGATTATACCATGGTGGAACATCATTCTTCGTTTTAATTGCAGTGAACTCCATTCAAACGTTGAATGGAAAATTAAACTCGAGTTGGCAATTTTTGAAACAGTATTAATGGAGTTAAAAAAAACAAAATTCAGATATGCACCTACGTCGGGAAAGATTATTTGAGCTTACTTGTTGGTATCCATAATGATTTGCAATAGCAATCATCCTAGGCGTTGATACTGTCGGAGTGATGGAAATTAGCAAAAGATTATTTGAGTTTACTTATCTGATAAAAACAAGTCCTAAGCATGTTTCATAAGAAGATTGCTTGCTCCAGGTTAAAAATTAATTAAAAAAATACAACATATAGCTCACTACTAGTACTACATGGATATGCTTACAAGTTACAAGACTTTACCATAAGTTTTTTTTGAAAAAATATCTCAGGCTCTCATTTGCAAATTTAATTCAACAATTTGCAAAACTGTATAATATCTAAAGGAAATGAGCTACAAATAATGCTGCCCAATCTGAGATTTACATAAAAATCATCACATCCCTCGTGCATTGTACCAACAAATGCTGAAGTCAAGCTGCATATGATTGATGGTCACTCATTAAACATTATTACCTCCCAGCAACAGAGGGATCATATTGACCTGCCCAACCAGCACCGCCGCTTCCATCAGTACTATTTACAACTCCAACTCCATTGCTGTCACCCATTGGTACCATAGACTCTCCTACTTGGCCAATAGCCATCTGGCCGTGAGCTCTCCCGTAAGAATCGTGAAAGGGACCACTGCCATCTGCTGGCGTAGCTGCTCTAAACAGATTTGGTGCTGTTTACACAGTACCAATGCATCAGAAACGCATAGGTAGAGAAATATCATATGAAGAGACAACAACTGACTGAAGCCAGAGTACTTACCATTTATTCTTTTCTCAGCATTCGAAATTTCGGCCCGTAATATCTCAACTTCTCTTGCCATCGCAATTAGATTCTTCTCTTTTGCTTTCAATAGATCCACTAGCTCTACATTCTTGCTCTTTTCATATTCAAACGTGTCACTATTAACCAAGTAGATTTGAAAATTTACAAGTCAACAAAAAGAGATAACAAATTTGAGGCAACAAACTGAGAAAAAGAAAATTTGCAACATGATGCAAAAGAGTAACATATTATGCAAGATTTTAGACATATAATGGCATTCGCGAATAGCAACACTGACTTAAAACATAAATTGATAGATACTGATAACAATTCCATCGCACCCTCAAATGATTCAAGAGTAATTCTTACAAGTTTTGAACGGATTTGTTTCACATCAGTATATCATGACAATTGACAATACAGGACTCAAAACTACTAAGCCACTCATGATGCTCACTTCAGAGATAACAAGGCATATCTTGAATGCAGTCATATCCTAATAAGCTTTACAAAGTTCGGAGAAAAGAATATAATAGTCCTTGTCAAGAGCATATGGGTCCTAACTTTGCTATTACCGTATTCATCAGAGATAAACCATCATGAATAAATTTCATTGATTATTTCTTCACCGTTCATCATAGTTCTAAATTACAATCCACAACCACAACTACAGACACAATCAGTGTTGCCAAATACTATCTCTGGTTTCATTTATAAGAGAAAATAACAAAAAACATCAAAACCAATATACTAATTAATTGTTCTAACTTTTTGATTATTTTTACATATATACCCTTATTGAAAACTGAGACATTAAATACCCACTAATAATATTAAAAAGACAAACATCTTAAACAAGGGTATAAAAGTAATTTAAACCTTAAAAGTCGTGACTTTTTCTTATATATAGAACCCAAAAGTTTTTATATATAGAACCGGAGGTAGTATCAACCATGGACAGCCACAGCCGATTGCGGTGGTGTTTTTTTTTGACAGCCACTATGATCAATTTGTGAGGGATGGCGGTGCCATATGACATTTAATGGCAGCTTAAATTGGCAATTTTTCAGCTTTCTGCCATGGCAGTCATCGGTAACACTAGCCGCAATATAACAGTTTTGGAGGTCTCCACAAAGGCATCACAACAGCAATTGTGTCCGTATAGACAACATTTGCTGGCATTTTCCTACAATATAAAGGTTTGTAGTGTATCTGTATGTGTGAGGCATCCACAATATAAAATCATGTTGTTCATATCAATATGTTTTATGGGAAGGGTTAAAATATGCAGCTTTTACTTATAGAAAGCAGTGTACTTTATATTCATTCTCATAGTATAACAACTATCACACAAAAAATTAAAAAAAAATTAAAAAAAAATAAAAATCATACTAGGAAGAATCAGTTGCATAAACAATACCAATGTGTCATGTGAAAAACCAAGTTTTTAGGACAGATTGGACCATGTAACAACAGAGTTAACTAAAATACCCTTAAGAATTGAGTATGGGTTACATGAAGGTGGAAACAGCCATGCCACAAACTTGAAAGACTTGAATACTCACCGTATCCTCTGGTGCTCTTGCACTAAACTATCCATTTCACCCTTCAAATCTGGCAAACTGTTAACATCACCAATAGCCATCTTCAATTCCTGAGTAGCTAACTGAATTTCTGCACTCAATTCCTGTCTAGAAGCTGCCAAACTCTGAGCTTCAATATGAGCATGTTTAAGCTCCTTCTTTACACTATCACTAGCTCTAATATCAACCTCCATTTTCGCAATCTTATCTAACAACACTCTAATTTGAATGTCACTTTCAGTTTGAGTGCTTCTAATGTGTGACTTTATCTTTTGCACATCTTGTGCAGCAGTTACAAGTGCATCTCTTAAGGCTTTGTGTGTGTTTGCTAATCGGTGATTGTCGCCGGCGAGTCGCTCGATTTCTGCTTCTTGAGAAGCGAGTTTGTTTTCTAAGATTTGTGGTGGGAATGAACTATGGCTATGCCTCATGACGAAATTTTTGTCATTAACAGTTAATCATTAGAGTATGAATGAAATTGTACTTGCGGACATTAATACCCTAATTCTCTAATGTAGCTGCAATTTAGGTTTTCAATTGCGTCGGTTTGGTGCGGAATGGTGTTCTGATCTGCTGTCGCGACCGCGAATTGCGCTGAAATCGCATTTAAGAAAGTTTATTAATAAAAAGGAAGGGAAAGTTGAATGACTTTCTCACTGTTTCTGGCGAAGACCAACTCCGGCAGCGTTTACCGGCCAATTGAGTCCAGTGACACTCGAACTTATCTTTTTTACAACAAGGGCACAGCGGCTGCGGTCGTTTCTGGCTCAGTGCGACTCCGACTCCGTCTGTGTTTATTTTTGTCTGTGGTTAATTTTGATGGGCCTCTTCAAAAGGAGATAGACTGGGCTTTTTCTTTACAAAACAAAATAGATTGGGCTTAGAGTCTCATATCTTTGTTTTTTTAAAAGGATTCTTTATATTTGTATCTTTCCAAGAAAAATCATTTAAAAATTTATTTAAACTTCTATCTATCAAAAAAACCACACAGTCAATACCGCACTCCACTTTTAAAATATGATTGTTATATCCTATATATTTTCAATTGAACCTCTTACCTACGAAATATGTGAAAACCTCATTCCACTCTTAATCATTTCTAAATATTTTCACTTATGCAATTTTGTATGGATGTACATAGATCAATTTTGGCCATACCCGTTACTTAATCCAATAAAATAGTGTCAAATTGGATTGGATCAAAATTTCAATGTTTTTTAAATAACTACTAATCTAATATGGTGTACTGTTGAGCAAGTTGGTTTTAGGATGTAATAGATAATTTAGAAAATATAAAACAAAATGACCTATTTCATAAAAAGTTAAATACTTAAGCTAAGTTATTATATAATTTAAATTCACCACGTGAACAAAATTAAAATGCTTATGATCAACAAATAAAATCAGAAATTGCAATAAAAAAAAATAAACATTTCATTTTATTTTCTTTCAACGGATCGAGTTTCTGGTTCATTACCTAAACCAAATTAATTCAGGTTTGGTTCCTCAATTTTCATGGTAAGTAGAGTTTTTAAGAAAAACTCAAATACTTAAGTCTGACTGAATTTGAAGTCACAATAAAATCGACGGTTCTAGTTGTGAATGATGAACATAATTATTAAGAATAAACTATTAATTTTATATTTAAAATAAATAAAAAATAAATGCACTTAATTATTATTTTTAATAAGTGTGAAAGTAAGCAACAAGAAGACAAATAATTGTTGTAAATTTAAGTTGTTTTCTAAAAATTGTAAATAAGTTGTGGTCGCCGATTAAAATAGTCACTAATATTTTTATAAAATTTTAAGTTTGATATACTTCTTCTTTAACTCACTTTTATTTATATTTAAGAACTAAAATATTAGTTAGAAAGTAATTATCTTACCCACAATTTTCCAAAACCTCGCCTCATCATAACTGTTTGTTGTACTATAGCGACTAGATTCTACGATAGGGAAGTTAACATCTAAAATATATTACTTCAACTTCAAGTTAGTTTGGGGCTCAAGGCGTGCGAGAAAATGATGCCAAATAGGCCTTACTTTTTTTTTTTACAAGAACCTAGTAGGCCATACTATGAGTAATATGGGGTTTTTATTTTAATAACCCAATTTTTTTTTTAAAAAATTACCAATACTGAACTTTTGAAAATTATTTATCAAACTATTATTTTTTTACTTAGTTAGAAGTCGACATTTATAAAGACGTCTTCCTTAAGAAAGTTTGAGTTTGCAATGACGATTTCTTTAAGTATTTTTGTTTTTATTTTTCATGTACTTTGGATAGTCGCTATTCCAAAAGGCGACTTTCATAAAGTCGCATTTGCAAATGACGACTTCTAATTAAATAAATAAAAAGATAGTTTGATATATAGTCTTCGATAGGAAGTATATTGGTATTTTTTTTCAAAAATTGGGGTATTAAAAAAAACCCAAGTATTATAGATGACTTTTATATATATATA
>NW_027339768.1:0-41846 GCF_000331145.2 Cicer arietinum | reverse complement strand
TATATATATATATATATATATATATATATATATATATATATTTCAACGATGTTCAACTTAATAATATTGACATTTATTAACTGAGTTAAGATTAGAAAACATAGATGATTTTTTTCTATCAATCTCCACTGAATTTCGCTATATATATTATAATGACTTAAACACAATTACTCTTATTTTAACTTTAACACAATTACACATGGTTGTATACCAAACAGAAATAACAGTAAAATATGGAGACTGATCCAATACAATAGTTGAAAAAAGATAATGGACAATAATCCTCTTTGAGTAAGTCGCCGAGAGAGTTAAATAAAAGCATCCTTGAAGTTTCTATAATGAATAAGCACCTGTTATAGTAATGAAAATGTAAATTGGTGAGCATGCAACAAAAAGTAAATGATATCACTAACTTAAATATATACAAAAATTAAGCAGAGTGGCACCACCACCACTGGCATGGCAATCAAAAAGTAAACTTTCGTGTGCATCAACAAAATCCATACCTCACCTATAACCATATGAGCTGTCCACAATATAATTTAAAAGTTAAAAATGAACAAAAAACCATAACATATGATACATATTCAACAATAAACAGCATTTTCATCCTCCACTTAGTTGAGTGGCCATCATATGAGTCGACATTGTATTGGCACATGTCATGAATTATGCAATTCAGCCACAAGTTTTTCTCCATCTAAATCCAATATATATCTCCCCCCCACTTTCTAGCCTCAAAGTTAAAATAATATTTTCCTCGTGTTCACACCAACATCATATTCCACAAGTTTCAGATCATTCAGCAGCTATAAATACTCCAAAACCCTTCATTGCATCTTCAGACTAGCCAACATCAACTGAACTACCCTCTAAAGTTTCTTCAATATTTCTATACTATACTATATACTTAATTTGCTACTTCCAATCAAGCTGCTACATTATAATTAATAACAAGGAATTAATGGCTGCACCTTGGTCATGTTGTTTACTTGCACTGCTTGTTTTGATGTCAGCTATTGTAACTGAAAGTAGAGTTGCAAGGAAGGACTTAGGTTTGGATCTTGGTGGTTTGGGGATTGGACTTGGAGCTGGACTAGGTTTGGGTATTGGAGGTGGTAGTGGCTCTGGAGCTGGAGCTGGAGCAGGTTCTGGTTCTGGTTCAGGTTCTAGTTCTTCCTCGAGTTCATCGTCTTCGTCTTCTAGTTCAGGGTCTGGTTCTGGTGCAGGCTCTGAAGCAGGCTCGTATGCTGGATCTCGAGCTGGATCGGGATCAGGAGGTAGAAGTCGCGGCGGTGGTGGCGGCGGTGGAGGAGGAGGAGGAGGAGGTGGTGGTGGTGGTGGTGAAGGCTCTGGTGAGGGCTCTGGTCATGGTGAGGGTTATGGTCATGGTGGAGGTTATGGTGAAGGTGGTGGTGATTAAAGAAATAATGCATGAATGAATTGATTAAGATATATAGATATAATATGGTTGACTCAAATAATAAAAAAAGTTTAGACTGTTTGGTTTGGTGTAATAATAAATAATAAAGTAGTATGTGGTGTGTGGCAAAATAATGAACATGTAAGATGATGGAATTGATTTCATCATGTGTGTTTTAGTGAAGAAGAATCAGCTGTGTTTTAATTTGTACCAGTTATGTTAATGTGATTCCAATTTCCACTTTGTAATTTTGCAAAGCTTTAATTTTTTATGGCACTGTTGTATGATTGTTGAATGATACATATAAAAGTATGAAAAGTGCCTTAAGTGATATTTTTCTAAATTGATTTCCATCCAAGAATGATGTGTTTTTATATAGCTTGTTTTCTGTTTCATGCAGAACAAGTTTTAAATTTCCTCTCTAATTACTGAATTCAGATAAAAACAATATAACTAAGTTACAATTGCACATGAAATTCATAAAGTTCACTACCTATATTTGTGCATAGTCTACTCAAAAGAAAAGTTAATTAATTAATTTGGTCAGCTTTGCTATAATAAATTAAAGGCACTGCATGCATCAAAAAGTAGCTTCTAATTCTGTTTCCCTATATCCACTGTCTAACCGGAAGAGAAAAGATTGTTTGTGAATTAAAAAAGGTTTGCTGTTTTATCAAAAGAAAAAGGTTTGCTATAACAAAGACACCACCAAATTAATTATTATATACTTGCTTCTTTGGTTCTTCCAACCTTTGAGTATGCGTGTAATGAAAATTAAATATATGTACTATACTTATTAGGAAAATCTATTCAACTTTTCCTATTACTTTCTAATTAGACGCAGATAAAAGCTTGTTGCTCCATATATAGTTTTGGTTTCTCAAAAATAAGCATTTTACTTTACAAAAAAGATATAACAAAAGTTAATGGAAAAAAATCAAAGTGTTGGTATTCTTTTTGATACATAAGAGAAAGAATTTTATGCAGAAAAATCAAAAGAACGCAGAGCCAAGAGAGCAACAAAACAGGAACGCCCAAACTAAACAGAAGTTAAAGTCTTGATTGCACCAAATCCAAAAAAATTCTCAAAAAGAATCAATTTTTTTTAAATCAAAAAAATTTCAAAAAATTTCGAAAATAAAATAAAAATTGTAAATCATTTTTTATTAAAAAAAATTCGAAACTTTTTTTATCATAAAATTTTGAGAAAAAATAAATAAAAAATTGTCAATTTTTTTTTTTTAAATGAACTCATAGACCAACAAAATTTTAGAGATTTTTAACTTTAGGGCTGACATTTTGAGAACCTAATAAGTGTGAAATTTGTGGCTCCTCCAATATGTAATCTGATGTCAATAATTAGTAGGTTTGTAAAATTGACAGTTATAGTCAATAATAAGTGGTCGCGGTGCAAGGTAAAGTCTCATGTTACGAATGTTGTTAGTAATTTGAGTCTTTATATTTAAACACCACAATTTAATTTGAGTCTTTATATTTAAACACTACAATTTATATTTTGTAAACTCTAATTCATTCAATTTAATATAAAGGAACTACAACTGCTAAATATCATTGGTAAAACTTAATTAATTAATCAAAACTAAATGTCTTGCTTTCTTGTCTTGTAATTTCTTTTTTCTTTAATATTTTAAGATCAGTTGCTATTCTAACAGAGTTATTGTAGATGACAAAAATGTATATGGGCATAATTAATAAATATATACTCCTTCCTCGTAGGAAAATATATCAATTTTGACATTTTTATTCTTTTTAGATATTTTTCTTATTTTAAAAAATGTAAATAAATGTTTATTTCAAAAGTCTGTCACCTTCTAACAAGTAAAAGTAACAAAGAAACAAAATCTGTGGGGTAATAAATATGATATGTTATAGGGAATAATTTGAGGTATGCATTGGTGAATTGAAAATGTTTGTTCTAACTTTTCTAAAATGTTCTCCGTGTATATATGTTTTAGATCTTGAATTTAGATTACCTGTATCAAATCATATGCATCCCACTATATGGTTAAGTGAGTGGCATGTACTGTTGTTAATGGCCTCATGATCAAATAATGTATGTACGTATATCCAATTAACTTTCTGCTACTATGAAAATCTGAGCCACAAAAAATAGTTATGGCACAAGTGTACTGCCACGCACGCACGCCTCCAGCTTTTACACATGCTTACCAATGCCGACCACATTAGTGATTCTCATATTCTATAAATAGCATGCATATCTTGTTATATAATTATTATTACCATTGGTTCATACGGTGCAATGTTTTTTTCCTTTCTGTTTGTTGTTGCAGATAATTATTAATACATGTACATGTTCAATTAATATGCATGCAATAACGTTTAACTATATCAAGTGCATTGCATCATAAAACGGGAATCCATCATATGAATTATTCAAGGAGTTTCCTCTGATCCATTCTAGAATGAAAGACATTGAATCTCTAATCTCTTTTTCTCAACGATGAAAAAGATACTAAAAACCATCATATGATGAAGAGTTGTCAGAAGGCAACAAAATAATATATATTAACAAATAAGAGATCGAGTACTTTTTATTACATAAGTACTTTTGAAAACTTTAAACAAAGAAAAGAGGATAGAGTGAGTCAACATTGTGTCTTTTCCTTTCTTGTCCTTTGGTTTATTTGTTATCCTTCTTACGGTAAAAAAATATCGTCCATTATAAACTTACTTTTGTAATTATGA
Organism: Cicer arietinum; assembly: GCF_000331145.2. Lineage (NCBI taxonomy): Eukaryota > Viridiplantae > Streptophyta > Magnoliopsida > Fabales > Fabaceae > Cicer > Cicer arietinum. The sequence continues at coordinate 37,696 of NW_027339768.1, read as the reverse complement.
TGTCAAAATTAATTTTAATTCAAAATTATTTTTATTTAAATATATTTAAACACAAATCAATTTATATTAAACTTATTTTTAATTAAAATCAATTCTATAAAAATTAATTCTATTGGCTCAGAAACACACGCCGAATACAAGAAACATGACTTTACCAAGTGGGACACGACACTTAAGGGCTATAGAGTGGAGAACAAAAAATTGCGCAATCTAAATCACCGGGTGCATCCAATGGCTCATATTGATCCGAATGTGTGAATGGGACACATTCCCTTTACTGCAAGGACATCACTTTTATTTTCACGGTTAACATTATCTCAAAGTTGTATGTCACCATGAAGGATAAATGAATATAAATCATTGATTTAATAGTAAATCAATTAGTCAAGTAAGTTTATATTTTTTCTTATACCCCAAAATACAACCTTAATTAGAGTACCCAACGACAAATTAGCATGTTAGTTTTTTATTTATATATATATATATTAAACAGATAGTAATTATATTTTATTTCATAATAAGTAATTAATTTAGTCAACAAATATAAAAAATAATTTATTTGATAGTTATATATACTTTTTTATCAAAATTAATATTTTAGCGTGAAAGGATGGTACAACAATCTAATGTATAACACTTTATGATTTATTAAATTTATTAAATATTTATAAAAAAAAAATATACATTTATCTTCTTTTAAAGATATTAGTTAGTATCGAATTTATAACTTGTGAATTTAATACTTATTATTTTACTACTAGATTAAATCATTGGAGTTTATTTTATATTCTTAGCTATTAGTACATTTAAATTTTTAACTTTTGTTTCTCCTTTTACAATTAATATTTATTTTTTTACTTAATCTATTCACATGGCTTATAGTTGTTCTTTGCTTTTTATTTGTTCATAAAATGTCTTAAATGAGGTGCGTTAATTAATGGTCACACACTAAATATTATTAACTTTTCTATAAGAATTCGAATTTGAATTCCTCACAACCCTCCATGAACCAAATACATTTACGTGAACTGAGTTTAAATATATATTTTTTTTATCTATTATAAAATTTACGTATACTTAAACTCAATTTACATACATATACATGAATTGAGTTCAAGTATACACTTCTCATACGTGCTGCAAAATTTTATGTGTACTTAAACTCGGTGTATGCACATTTACGTAAATACAAAATACGTAAATGACATTAGATTCAAGTTTTTTTACAATGTATAATTTACCATGTACGGAAACTCATATCATATAAAATATATTTAAAGAAAAAAAATATGAATTCAACTTATGGAATAACATACCTTCTTGGTGGTTTTAAGTCGTATAATAAAAATAAGAGAGTTATGTAGTGTAAATTATGAGTAAAGGGTGTGAGTTATGTGTATTTGATATGGGTGTGAGTAAGTAATAGTGATGAAGAAAGAAAGAGACAAAATATAATTTAAAAATGCATGATATAGTAAAGGGCAAGTTTTAGTATTCTAATTTTATGAAAAACTTTATGAGGCGTGGATAGCAAAGTAGAGCGTATGGATAGCAAAACTGAAATAATTTACGGATAGATTAAAAAATTAAATTAACAATTGATAATACTATTTTATTTTACAAATAAAAGTGTTGATAGTTTAAAAAAAATGTATACGTTTAAAAATTGGATTTCAATAAATAAAAATTAGGAACTATATTAATTAAGTTGAATTATGCAATTTTGTTCATCAATTAATGATTTCTTAAGTTTATTTATTTTAATCAAGTTGAATTATATGGTTGGACTTTCGATTCGTGATTTTCCAATTAATTAAGTTAAATAAGAGATGAAATATGTTTCGATTTTTATGATTTATTTATACTAATTGAGTTAACTATGAAATTTGATATTTAAATTTATAAGTTATAGTTAATCTAATTATGTTGGATTGAAATTATCAAATTTTGAATTTTTAAATCATAGTTTAGTTAGATACAATCAAATTGTTGGATTATCGAAGTTTTAAATTTATAAATCATAATTAATTTAATTAAGTTCGATTGAACAGTTAGATTATCAAAATTTCAAATGTAAAAGTCTTAATTAATCTATTTAAGTTCGATTAAAATGATAATTTATAAGTCTTAGTCAAATTAATTAGTTAAGATTAAACAATTGAATCATCGAACTTATAATCTGTAAGTTAATTAGTTAAAAATGAATTGTTGGAACATCAAAATTATAATCTTCAAGTTATAGTTAGTTTAATTATGTATGATTGTACTGTTAGACCATCTAATTTAGAATTTTAAAGTCATAATTTATATTTATTTGATTGCAATATTAGATCATCAAAATTTGAATTCTATATCACAGTTAGTCAAGTTCGGTTAGATTAAATCATTGAATAATTACATTAAAAATTTATAAATAATAATTAATTTGATTAAATTAAGTTAGATTGAATAGTCGGATAATTGATAAATAATTTCAAAGCCATAATTTAATTATTTTTCCTACAGTACCCATCAACTATTATTACCTACACAACTTCCAAAATATTTTTTTTTAGTACTTTACATTAATTAAAGACAGTAAAAAACACATTAATAGTTTAATAAAATAGTTTTTCTATTTTTATTTATTTATTATTGTATTTCTTAATTATGTGTCAAAAATCTTATAGAACATTAATACTTAATATTCATTGTGACCCGGATATAATATTTATTTTATTGACATTTTCATGGAATAGTTCCAACTATTAAATTAGTCGTCACTTTGCCTTGATCAAACCATATAAAAAATATGGTTAGGTATCACACAAAATTACAAGGTTTAAAATAAAGGAGCACAATGATAGATGATAACAAATCTTCAATTAAAAATCTGAATGTTAATTAAAGAAATTATTTTTGTAAGAGAAAGGTCAAAGGAAAGGTTAAAAAAAGTACAATAAAAAACGTTAAATTTTAAATTTTCAGTAGACTAAAAATGTATATTTTTATTTTATTGAAATATTTATGTATTACTCAAAAATTAGGTATATTTACATAATTTTTATAAAATTGAAAAATCTATAATAATAGGTAGTTTTGAAGTTTTCTTTTGTGGTGACCAATAACTTTTGGATCAATTTAACCTAAGCCTTCTTACAAAACGAGACCATTGTTAGATGAGCTCTTTCATGTCATTCAACAAAGATGTCTCATTTATATATGGTCTTACTAAAGCATAGAAATTACATTAAATCAAACTAACAACAATTTTCTTTTATTATCCATTCATGTAAAACCAAAAAAATTAGTTTACATAATACTTTTAATCAATATTTCAATTTTACGATTTAACTATTAAACACAATCAACTGCTTATTATTATTTTGGTAAACAGTCAATTGTTTATTATTAATGATAAATAATTAAATATTTTTAGTCCCTAAATGTTTTATATTAAAATAAAATTAAAATAGTTGAGATTAACTTCTATACATCCTATAAAGTTAAATAAAAAGTATTTACATAATTTTGCATTAAATATTCACCTAGTAAGTGCCAATCGGTAGTGGTAAAAAAGAGAAGTGCGTGGGTTTGTGACAACACAACAGAGTTCTCTTAGAAGCGACAGTGTTTTCGTTCGTTCGTTTATTCCGCTAGTAAGAATAACAGAGCTGTATTGAAGCGCTAGGGTTCCGAAACAACGATCAACAAAGAATCAATCTGTGATAAGCGCGATGGCGATGGCTGCTGCTCTCCGACGCGAAGGGAAGCGTTTGGCTCCTCTCATCTCTTCTCAACAACCAATCAACACCACTCTCCGATCCTCTCTCATCTCTCCGTTAGTTCTCAAATCTCATCATTTTCGATCAATATTCGTTTTCCTTTTCAATTAACCTCTTAATTTCATTTTATTCACAGAGAACAATCTTCCATTGGAGGAGCTCGCTCTATTTCAACTCAAATCGGTACAATCATTTTATCATTTTCTTCATTTTTCATTTTTTTTTAAATTAAAATTTTGATCGTTTCTTTAGATTTATGACTGGATTGGTCTGGATTGATTAAACGTTGATTGCATTATGGATCTATGTAATTGTTGATGTAGTGAGAAACCGGATGAAGAGTGTGAAGAATATCCAGAAAATCACAAAGGCAATGAAGATGGTTGCTGCATCCAAATTACGAGCTGTTCAAACTAGGGCTGAAAATTCACGTGGTTTGTGGCAGCCATTTACGGCTCTTCTCGGTGATGCTATAAGTATGTTGTTTTATACTCGTTGTTTTATATTGTTAACATTCGTTTTATTTTTTTGTTTTACATTTTCTGATTTGTATGATGTGTATACCTTATACGTGGAATAAGCAATTGTGGTGCATGTAAATCAGTTTTGGTTTTAATCATGGTTTCAAATTATGGTTGCAGAGGTTGATGCCACAATCCCTGTTGAGGAACTTTATTTAAAACTTTGGTTTTAGTCGCAAAAATTTCATCACATTGTTTTTACTTTATTTATTGTACTCATAGCCGATTTCACTCATTCCAATATAAAAATTTAAATCTGGAAAGATAGTGAAAACACTTTGATATTTTTTTAGTTGAGACTGAAAACAGAAACCAAATGGATCCTTGGATTTTTTCAAATAGGAATTGCCCATATTGTTAATGAGTATATCGTATGTGAATATTGTATTTCTGTTGCTCTGACATTGCTCACTGTGGATCTGTTTATATGCTTAGGTATTGATGTGAAGAAGAATGTTGTTATTACCGTTTCTTCTGACAAAGGTCTTTGTGGTGGAATCAACTCCACATCTGTCAAGATAAGCAGGGCATTGAGCAGGTTGAATTCTGGTAAGGTTTGCACTTTGTTGTGTGTATTGTGATGGCTGCAATTAGTGCTTTGAATTTCTGTCCACATCTGCAATTGCATCGGTTATATTTGCCCACAATTTTCTGCAGTTCCAGTTCCAAGGATCACAATGTAGTTGTATATCCATGGCAAAATTTAGAACCTTTGCAATGTCAAATGCTATTTGTCTAAATTGTTTTTAAGATATTGAAACTGATTATAAATTTGTAATGTTGAAAGATTTTAAGATAAAATCTCAGAATGGCAATGGTTCATAACCTATCTGCTTCTATAGGACCTGAAAAAGAGACAAAGTACGTCATATTGGGAGAGAAGGCTAAGGCTCAATTGATTCGTGACTCCAAGAACGACATTGCACTCAGCTTGACTGAGCTGCAAAAGAATCCTCTGAATTATACTCAGGTTAGTATATTGTATTTTTATATGGGATCCACCCAGTGTTTGACTGCCTTATACTAGACATTTGTGCCTGAACTTTTTTCCCAAGAACCTACGTTGTCTCTAATCTACACTGAATCCTGGACTTTGGTTTTTCTTGATTCAGTTGAGAAGTAATTACAGTTGAAAAGCCATGACTATGGGGAGTTTGATAATTTTAGTGTCAATACTTTTAAGGGGAAATGAAGTTAGCAATGAATGAAAAGTATAAAGATTGATATGGATGGAAGTGATAATACCATGTACATGTACATATTTATCGAACTTTTGAATCTTGAAATCTCATTTTTACATATATATAGGAATCAAGTTTTCCCGTGGTCCTGAATTAATTTGTTGCAAGGAAGATTGAAAATGGACATTGCTATAAATGATTTTACAGAAAAATTGTTTTCTGATTGAACCCAATGTGGTGGTTGCTAAAAGCAGGCTAGGTAACTGAACCCAGTGAAAAAAGCTTGTTTGTTGTTAAATATTGAAACTTAGCACGTTTGGTTCAGCTTTTTTGAGGAAATAACTTTCTTTTCCAAACTCTCCTGAAAAGCTGCCAAAGAAAACATTTTTTTTTGCTTAAAATAATTTAAATGCTCCATGTGGATTTTGACTATTGAAAATCAATATTGTCTCTGCCGTAGATAGATTTTATTTCATATATTGTTTTGTTTATTTGAATTGTTGTATTTTCAGATATCCGTCTTGGCTGATGACATTCTGAAGAACGTGGAGTATGATGCACTGAGGATTGTTTTCAACAAATTTCATTCGGTTGTACAATTTATACCTACAGTGTCAACTGTACTATCCCCAGAGGTACTTCCGTTTATATAACAATGTTTTATATTGCCTATTGTATCCAAGACTCCAAGTTTTGCCCAGAGTCCCTTAACATGAAATATTGTCTAGATTTGAAGTTTGGTGTTGCTTTATATGAAGAAAGCCACAAAGACTCAATGACTTATTTAGTTTGCAATATCAGACTTTGATGCTGTGCCTTTTGCTTGTTTCAATGCTGTGAAGTAATGTAATTTTTATGTAGGTTGTTGAGAGAGAGGCTGAAACTGGTGGAAGGCTTGGTGAACTGGATGCCTATGAGATTGAAGGGGGTGAGACAAAATCAGAAATTCTTCAGAATTTGTCAGAGTTCCAGTTTTCTTGTGTGAGTACAGTTTTCAAAACTACCTTACAAACTTGGTTTTTGTACTTCTTATTTTTCCCATTGTAGTAATGGAAATTAATCTAATTGCCTCACGTATGACTTCAGAATCAAATTCAAAATTTGACGATGCAAGGAAAATTTGCTTTCGAAATTTTTGCATTTTGAACAATATCAGAACAGAGACTAAGTAACCCAGAAAATAAAATACTAGCTAGAATCAGGATGAAAGTCATAACAGGGATAAATTTAAGAGAATAGATTCGATAAAGGTTATTAACAATGATAAACTATCCTCATCAGGTCAAAGCCACATCCGCTTATGGAAATGATCCCATATCTCCCTCCACACAGATAACTTTCTTCTCTCTCCAGTCTCCTTCCTCTCCTTATTGGCCCATTCTTGTGATTTTTGTTTCAAACTGTTAAACTGTCTGAGTTTCCTATTGACTTTGTAATAAGTGTACTTTGGCCTTGCATTAAGTTGATTATGAACTCATGGATGGCGCAATTTCGGCCAAGAACATTCTAGAGCAGTTTTGATTGCGATTTTCTTTAAAAGATGTGTGAGTGTGTGTGTGTGTGAGAGAGAGAGAGGAGAGAGAGATTGAAATAGTTGGTTGGATATCAGTTAGAGAGGGGGAATTAGGGGGTGTAAATAATAGTAGTTATGTATTAGTTGGTATTGTACTGTAATTTGGGAGCCAGAGCCAAGGTCTCTCAAATGCCTCAGGTTTTTCATATTTTCTCATCTCTGTTAATGTATCTCTTTTGTACATAAGAGACAGGTTTCTGTCCCTCTTACTTAGCTTCCAGTTAATGAAGATTAGTCTCGTGCCATCACTATTTGAGAGAATAATTTCTGGTATCTGTAGCTGTCCCTCTAACCTGGATGTTGATGGAGACCGTTTGGTAGCACCCCCAGAGCTTAGATAAAGGTCTACTATCTCTCTTACTCCCTACCGTTATAAATTAACAAAATAAATGACGAAATTGAGTATTTATTAAAAAATTAAGACCAATGTAATGTCACTATTTTCCTTCTATTTTTCGTTGATACAATCATATATATCTGCAGAAATTCATATGCACAAATGTGAAGTTGAGTTCAAATTCAAAATATAATATACAACATAATATATATTGACATTTTTATCAGATACTTATGAACCTATTTTTCCTCTACTTTAGTACCACTGATAAAAATAGAAGATAAAAGGAAAATGCTAACTTATATATCTCAATAGTATATTTTAAAATATCAAATGTAAAAATTTTATGTTTGAAACTTGTATATTCAAATTATTAAAAGGTTAAAAAAATTTATTTTTCAACGAATAAATTTCTATCTTAGATTTGTGAATTACATTCTTACATGATATTGGCTTTTGTGCTGAGCTGTTATTTCATGTTATAAATTATTTTTTTGTTCCCAGTATTTTGCTTATCTTCATCGTGAGTGGTAGTCAACTTTACTGCTGGCAGCAGCATGGGTTCATACTATTTTAATTTGCATGTTAGAAGAAACTCAATATTTTTGTTCAGCAGTCGATTTGCTACAAGTTTCCCTCTATGTTTGATATTTAGTACTTTTTTATTCAAAAAATTTGTATGGAAGATACCAACCATATATATCTGTGTGGATTTCATAACAGCACCAGAAACACAGTAAGAGAATAAAAGAAACACATCACTGGTATTGTTATCACTAAAATACCTCTCCTATACTACTCTAAGACCTACAAAGTAGTGACCTCTCAATTTCTTAATGGCAAATCTTGACAAAATAATAACCTATCAGCTCTACACTTCAACTCCCTTCCTAAGGACACCGTTCCCCCAGACTCACATCCGTAACCAAAATCCAGTTCACTCTTTTCTGCATTTTCTGATACACCCTCAATTCCTCAGTCTTATTTGGACCTACCATAACCTCATAAGTCCCATCTTGTCTAGGCCCAACCTTGTACCTGATTCTTTTGTACTAACAGGACTCTTGTACTAATACAACCTTGTATTTTGTGCTGATTGGGGGAGTATTATTGGAAACCTGGTGTTTAAACCGAGATGTATGGCATTTGACAGTTATTGTCTCTCTTTCAAATTTTACTTATTTGTCTATACTCTACTTTTGGTATAGGTCATGTTCAATGCAGTGTTGGAGAATGCCTGCAGTGAGCAAGGAGCAAGAATGTCGGCCATGGACAGTTCTAGCAGGAATGCTGGGGATATGCTTGACCGTCTGACCCTCACTTACAATAGGTATCCTTTTCTTTTTCTTGTAGATGCATATATTACACATTCAATGTGTTCATTGAGACTAATTTGGTCGTTTTGGACTATTCTATATTTTTGTACAATTATCTCTGATTCTCGGTGAAGCTATGATTTCACTGACTTGGTCTCTTTGTTCGATTTGTGACAGAACTCGTCAAGCATCAATCACCACTGAATTGATTGAGATTATTTCTGGAGCATCAGCACTGACAGGTTAATTGCAAGATAGCAATCTGTATTATATTTTCAAAGATAGCGACGATATTAAGATAATATCGGTGGGTTTCTTTTGAAATTGTTGGTTCACCATTTTTTTTTAGTTTTTGTCTTCTATAATAATCATTTCAAGGTGAAACCCACTTTGGGGATTTCTTGGTTGTCCAGATTGTTCCGAAATTGTTTTTGATGTTGAGGTGGAGCATGTCTTTTTAACTCAAATGATTTGTCATGATAATTTTATTTCCAATAACGATTGGCCTTTGTTTCTCGTACTGGTTTTTACTTGAAAGGAAAATAAACTTATGATGAATTGAAACACCCCCTTCCAACAACAACAAAAATTAAGTGGTGTGTTGCACTTGATAATGTATCTCTTATTGAATAGTGTATAGAGAAATGTTAAGCATTACAACTCACTTTCTTTAATTTGGTTGAAATTTATGAGTACAACTTATGTTAGCAACACATTTACATCTCACTTTTAATATTTATATAATAATTGTTTTGGTCAACATACAATAATAATTATTGGTTAACATTATGACCATGTTTTAAGAGTTGAATATGGGCCCATAGGTAACCTCATTTTGTCTGTAACCCATAGAGGTTTTGGTTGGGCCAACAAATTATTTACTCCCAATTGGGCTCGGTTCAGTCTGATGATTTGAAATATGTTTTGCTCAAATTGATTGCTCGAAGGACTTGTCTACGCTCAACATGTTATTCTATAAATACGTAACTGACTACACATGACAACTATCAAAACCTACATTTGCCCCATCCAAATTTGACCAAGGGTGGTGGGATTCTATCGTATTTTCTGCCACGATGATATTTTAAAGGTATTGAAGACACATGTGGTATGTCATTTCCCAGATTATTATTTGTATAATTTTTAAAGGAAAAGAATTTGAATACATAATAGCCTTTATTTGTGATTAATTGTTCGTGTATGTATTAATATATCAGCCTTATGGAATCATTAAGAGCGACAAATATATATTAAAGAACGTATTAATATCTTGAGGATAGTAATGTTGATCACTATAAAATATTCTATGGTTGACATTCACGTACAAAGAGTTTCATTCGGGATCATTATAAAATATTATAAGGTTGACACTCACGTATAAAATGCACCGATATTTAAAAATTTATATATTGAACAGTTACTAAAGATCTTCCATTGTAAAAAAAAAAAAAAGGTTAATAGTTCTTTGGATTCTTGGAACTCTGCAATATGAGACCAATTTAGTTTAGTCTCTATAAAATTATTGTTTTATATCTCATCTATGTAATTTGAGATTGCTTTATTTTTTGTTTTTGGTGTCATCTAATCATCTAAGAACATCTAATCATATTGAGTCAAAACATAATGATAGAAAAAAATTTCATATTCTAACTACGATTGATGCTTTAGGAATTTGTGGAGAGAAATTAGAGATTTTGAGTTTGAAAATTGAGGAACGAAAGAAAATGGGAAGCACGTGAGTATAACCATCATTGTTTTCAGATGATTAGATGTCACTAAGGACAAAGAATAATTTTATTAAACTAAAACTTTGATTGATTTTGTATTGTAATGACTAAAAGCATTATTAATTCAAAAATTAAACATAACGTCAAATACTAGAATATTGTCTTATCCGAAAATAAAAATTTCTTTTAAGCATTTTTTTAAGTCATTCATTTAAGCATTTATTTTATTGAACAGAACTCTAATTAAATGATTTTTTCTCTCTCAATGTTCAATTGAAATGATAGCTTATTTTATGATTTCTCATTTTTGTTTTTAAGATCCGGAGTTAATGACATCATAGATTCCCAGAATTAGATCAATAAAAATGTATTATTAATTCACACTATCTTATCTAAACAACAAATTATGTTGCCTAAAAAAACACTAGATCAGTTATAAATGAACATTTTTTGTTAAAAAAAATAAGAATAAATAAATCGTTTTAGTCGAATTATATTTTTGGGTCAAATTTTTCTATTATGATAATCTTAATCTATTGAGAGTAAACAAAGTTTGACTAAAATCATTCAAATCCAAAAGGAATGCCTATGAAACTTGACATGCACACCATTAATCCGAAGAAGAAGCAACATGGAAGGTTCAAGGTACAAACCACGAAGGGATCAGAGAAAGAACATGTTCCCATGATCTGCCAGCTAATAAAAAAACCTTAAACTTCACCGTCTTTTGTTCTCTGCTGCAATGCAATTGGCATATGGAGGATGGACGGAACTGTAGAGCGGCAAGTAAGACTTAACAAATGCATATTCTATTCATTTTAATAAATTATTTTTACTACATGTACAACTCTAATTAAATACTATTGTTATAGCATATTATATAAATTGATGCAAATCATTCTTTTTTATGACGAATTGTTTAATTGAAAATCAGTCCAATTCTTTATTTTTTTACGTGATCATGTTATTGTTGGTGGAAAATTATATACTTTTTTGCTAAACAGTTCCGGTAGGTTTTTATAAATATATATATATAAATGAAATAATATAAATTACTCGAAAAAGGTTATATCGTACCATTAATAATAAAGACGGTAATACAATTCATATTTTATTTTTTATATCATAAATATTTTTATTTTTATCACAATTTTTATGACCGGTCATATATGTATCTATTCTAAGCAACTATATAGACTTTCCTTCTTAACAACTTTACCAAATAGTTTGGAAAATACGAAAGTAAAATACTCCATGATTTAAAGAAATGGCCTTATGTTTGTTTGATTTTCCTTACTCCTTTTTATGCTATTCACAATAAATAAATAAAAATGAGTCAAACTCAAAAATCTTAGTCGAAATAAGTTCATTTCTTAATATAATAGAAAATAGATTGCGTAGACTCTTCAATAATTTATATGAGAAAGGATTGGTAAGATTTGACTTTAAAGAAATATCTTACATCATCATAAAAATTAAGAGTAAATGCTTAATTTTTTCCTTTTATTTTATTAATTTGTATTAACTTAGTCTTTCACTTAGTTATAATTTTAAAATAGTTTATGATTTTTTTTGTCGTTTATCAAGTTAGTTCATCCGTCAATACTGATTAATTAATAGAGTTAATTAGGGTGAATTGACACATTAACCGGCACATAAACAACTCCTGGGGACTTATTTGACATGGTTTAAATTTGAAAAGTTGTTACATATACCGACTAATGGACAATATTCGATAACTAAATTGCAACCATTATAGTTTTATAGAACACATTGTTGTGAAGTATTCTTCCCGATTTCCTTTCCTTTCTCCGTTGATGTCTTCTTCCACTTTTGTTCATTTTCTATAAGTTATACCATATTTGCGAATATAAATAGGATAAGTGATGACTCTCAATTTTATCTATCTGTGAAATGGATAATTCGTAATTTAGGATTTGATGAATCATGTATCGATAAAAATTGTTCATTTCCTTTTTATTTTTGTGGGGGAAAACTATGATAAGGATTTGAAGGACAAATGCAAACCTAGATTGACCATTATTTGTTTGTCTTATTTGGAAGGTAATGTTTAAATGTGCATTTGTTTAATAACTTTGATTGTTTTCTATCTTATGTTCTATTTAGAGGTTTTTACTTAAAAAAACTTACATTATTTTGTGTTGATTCTTCCGTTCTTATGGTTTCTACTATTTGTTATAATTTCTTCTTCTATTGATGATTTGGATATGAGATAATATAAAAGGTTTATTTGTAAAATATTAGAAAGAAAAAGACTTTATGACTTGATGTATTATAAAATAATAGCTTAATAAATTTAAATAATTAATTTAAAAAATATCAAAATAGTATTCAACAATTTTGAACAAAGGTAGCAATGTTTCATTCCTAAAGGCTAAATAGGTCATCAAGATTTGATTATGTGACAATTAACGTGTCAGTTTACCAATCTTACCACTATTAATCAATGAACTAATTTGATCAAAGGTGAAAGTAGTAATTATAATTAAGTAAGAAACAGGAGAGATATAAATTAACAAAATAAATGACGAAATTGAGTATTTATTAAAAAATTAAGACCAATGTAATGTCACTATTTTCCCTCTATTTTTCGTTGATACAATCATATATACCTGCAGAAACTCATACGCACAAATGTGAAGTTTTGAGTTCAAATTCAAAATATAATATACAACATAATATATTGACATTTTTATCAGATACTTATGAACCTATTTTTCCTCTACTTTAGTACCACAAATAAAAATAGAATATAAAAGGAAAATGCTAACTTATATATCTCAATAGTATATTTTAAAATATCAAATGTAAAAATTTTATATTTGAAACTTGTATATTCAAATTATTAAAAGACTAAAAAGTTTTATTTTTCAACGAATAAATTTCTATCTTAGATTTGTGACGTTATTTATTTCTATCTTGGACAACGTATATAAAATAATATGGAGGAAATATCTATTAGTAGGATTATGCATAGTTGGTTTTTAAAAAAAACCAAACCATATCCATTTTAAAATTAATATATGGATTTCAATTTATAACTAAATTCATTATTTGCTTTAAAGTCGGTTATAAAATCAATTTTAAAATTTGTTATGGTTAAATAACTGGTTTTTAATTAAGTAATCGGTTTCGAAAAATTTAATTTTAAAATTGATTTTTTCTCAAAACCGGTTAAAATTTGATTACTTTTTAATATTTATTTTTTTAAAAATCATTTATTCATAGTTTAAAAACCGATTATCTAAAAAAATGATTATTCATATTTAAAATTTGATTATTTTTACAAAATGAAAGTTCAATAAAAAAATATACGTCAACTATACAATTGATTTCTCTTGTGATTAAAATTGAACATGTTCAATTGCTTATAATAACTTGTGATTAAAATTGATTTATTATTAACTTCATTAAGACCACTGAGTTTGATTCATACTATTCAATAAATTGCTTATTACTAAAACCGTAGAATATACAAACACTTGAAAGTTTCTTCAATCAAATTTAACAATTATTGTACCATAATAAAACCGTACAAAATACAAATACTTGAACGATTGTTTCCAACACCGAGATTGACACCACCACCACAATATTTAGTAAATTTAAAATATATAATGGATTTAATATATTAATTTTTATCTTGAACATCTATAATTAAGTTAAGTTTGAGCAATATCTAAATCTCAATAATATTTTCAACATAACATATTAATGTAACATTTTGAAAATTTTCATCCTTTAAAAATCAGTAATTTAAGAAATTATATTTAAAATATTTAATCTATCATATTTTAATATTCCTCAATAAATATTAAATATCTTAATTCATTAACTAATTATCATATAGTATGGTTGGTTAGTAATAAGTAGAGTTGTCAATTTGACAAACTCGCTAATTATTGGCCTCAGCCCACATGTTAGAGGGGTACAAAAATTTCATAATTAAAATTCCCTAAAATTTTGTGGGTTTAGTGGGCCTATAGACCCACTTTTTTTATAAAAAAATTATCTTTTTTTTCATAAAAAAATTATCTTTTTTTTTTATAAAAAATTTTGACAATTTTTTTCTTATTCTGATAAAAAAATTTCAGTTTTTTCGATAAAAAATGATTTACAATTTTTTTAAATCGATAATTTTTTTTTTATTTTTTCGAGAAAAAAAAAAGTTTTTTAATTTTTTCTGAAATTTTTTTTCAAAAAAAGAATCTCAAAATTAACGAAATATTGGAGCCCATGAGGTGACAAAAATCAGTATCGTTGTAGAAATTTATAATTTTTGAGAATTAAATGGATAAAAACCGAATAAAAATTAAATCTAAATATAAAATAATAAGTAAGGATCTAACCGACTAATAAATTAATTAAATTATAACTATATTATTTTAATTGTGTATTTAAAATAAATTTAGATTTAATTTTAGATTTAAGCTTAATAACAGAATTTTTTGCACATCCCGTTCTATAAGTATATAAAAAAAATTATTAGTTAATATTTCTATTCAACATTGTTATGGTACGCGCTCCATTCTTATTACTTACCATGTGAACAACAACACAACTGTAAACTGTCGAATAAAAAAATTAAAAAAACTATTCCTGTTTCGGTCGTGATATTTGTTGTAATTTTTTTTTTAAAAAATTCAAGGATCGTTTATGGATTATTTTATTTGTACAATGCAAAAAAGTTTTTTATCAACTAGATTCATGCAAATTTCTATTTTCTGGTAATTACACACTTCTTCAATTAGTTTATGATTTCATTAATATACAATCTCTATCTCCTCTGGAAATATAATTAATAAAAAAGTAAATAGTCAATAAGGATTAACATTACAAGATCATATATGGTAGAAGAAATGTTTTTTTTACAAGATATAAAAATTGTTACAATAGTAATAAAACAAATTGTAATTTTTGAAGAAAAATAAATCATTTATACATTAATTCCATAATTAGTACACTCTTTTCATAACTCTTGATATTTAAGATTAAACCTCCAATTAAATTTCATAAAATCTCACAAGAGTAAGAAATCAGTAATTTTAAGTAAAAAAAGAAAAGAAATCATTAATCTATCTGTGACTTTAATTAGTTTATTTGCAATAAATTATTCATATATTATTCATCTAAATATAACTACAAAAATTAAATATTGATTTTGTAAAATATCAATAATTGAAAAATAAATATGGTAAAGTATCAATTGTTTTAGAACAATGTAGTAATGATTGATTGATAAGAGTTGGGGTCAGGATTTTCTATTTTGATCTTTGTATCTATTTATCACTTAGTCAATTAATCTCTCATTTAAATAATTTTTATCAATTAATTTTAATTACTAATTTATTTTAATATACACTAAAATCACCTATCATAGAGCTAGAATTGTTATATGTTTCAAAGAAAAGTGATAGTATCGCAATGAATCATTGTGATTTTTAATAGAAAAAATACTTTGAATGTTTAATAAAATTATGTAGTTGTAATTTTATCAAAGCCCAAATCGATTCCATATTAAGACTAGGTCCAAATCTAATTCGATGGAGACCTAATTACAATGGACAAGAGAAAATTGAAGTTAAGATTAAGAGATATTGAACGTTATTTATATATAAACAATATTTGAGTCACAAATTAAGTACACACTTTTAATTCGATCCTCTCACTATTATCGTACTAATTTTACTAAAATGTTTTAAAGTACTTACAAGTTATATCCTCCCTCCACATAAAATTATGGTTGGTCATCCTTATTTGGGACAATCCTTCTCGGTCCACTTGGGATAAGTACTATTTTATAGTGAGCGTGGAAATGAGAGTAAAGAATAGCACACAGGTTTGCTCTTTGTTTCCCCGAACAGCCAATGGTTACGAGGCTAGGTAGGTCGTGTTCTTGTTCCTACCGTAATCTATCTATTCTAATAATACCGCGCTCATATCCATTTCCAAATCGTAATCATAATAATAAAATGAGATGAGTGACAAACGAGGCCTAACAAAAGTTGCTTTATTCTGACTGTTATTTCTGTCCAGTTTTATACTACCCTGCTTCACGACAGATGAATGAATCATAGCCCAATTTTACCGCGACATTTGTGAGCTAATTGATTATAATAAAAGTAAATAATACAAAATTGAGAATTTCCATATTTATCAACCACAATCAGACTAATCAGTGATCACACACACAGATTCTCTATCTAAAAAAAGTCCATCCCTAGAGAGAGAAATTCCTCTATATCCCTGTTTGTGTAAAAAAATAAATCTCTCTCTCTCTCTTCCACTCTGTCAATTCTTTAACGCGTTCACGCGTATACTAAAGGAATCACCCCTATATATTCATCTTCCCATTTCGTCTAAAACCAGGTGCAGGAAAATTTCACATCTCCCTTTTTATTTTCCACAACCTGCATCTGTCTTCTTCCCTTCCTCCTCTCCTCACCAATCACAATAACAACAAAAACGTTTTCTCCCCGAAAATCAAAAATCAAGAACATAAAAGAAGTCAATTTTTGAATTGTTCAAATCTGGGAAAGAAAATGCCGTCATCGTCATTAGAAGACGAGCTATTCCCTTCAACACCAGGAAAATTCAAGATCGAACGTAATCACGGCATGATGAACCGACAGGTGTACCGTTGCTTCGCTTCAACAAGCACCATGTTCTTGTGGGCTCTCTTTTTAATTGCCTTAACCGCTTCCTATCTAAGTTTCCAAAGCTTCGTTGATTCCGGTAGCCGGTATCTGTCTGCTTCATGGGGTGGAATCCAGTGGGAGAAACAAGTTCGTACATCCGCTCAAATCCATCGACAGGGTGGCATGTCCGTTCTTGTTACTGGTTCAGCATGTTTCGTTGGGTCCCACGTTTCTCTCGCTTTAAAAAGAAGAGGAGACGGCGTCGTTGGACTTGATAACTTCAACGATTATTACGATCCTTCACTTAAGAAAGCGCGTAAAACTCTTTTATCAAGCCACGGCGTTTTCATTGTTGAAGGTGATATAAACGACGCTAAGTTATTAGCCAAGCTGTTTGACGTTGTGGCTTTTACACACGTTATGCATTTAGCGGCTCAAGCCGGTGTTAGATACGCTATGGAGAATCCTCACTCTTATGTTCATAGCAATATAGCCGGTCTTGTCACGCTTCTCGAGGCTTGTAAAATGGCTAACCCTCAACCTTCTATTGTTTGGGCTTCTTCAAGCTCCGTTTACGGTTTAAACGAGAAAGTTCCGTTTTCTGAATCGGATCAAACCGATCAACCGGCGAGTCTCTACGCCGCCACGAAAAAGGCCGGCGAGGAAATTACGCACACTTATAATCATATTTATGGACTTTCCATCACTGGATTGAGATTTTTCACCGTTTATGGACCTTGGGGAAGACCTGACATGGCTTATTTCTCGTTCACGCGGAATATTCTTCAGGGAAAACCGATAACCGTTTATCGAGGGAAGAATCATGTAGATCTGGCTCGTGATTTTACTTACATTGATGATATTGTGAAAGGATGCGTTGGATCGTTGGATACATCAGGGAAGAGTACTGGATCTGGTGGGAAGAAACGGGGATCTGCTCCGTATCGGATCTTTAACCTTGGAAATACTTCGCCGGTGACGGTTCCGACGTTGGTGAGCATATTGGAGCGACATTTGAAGGTGAAGGCGAAGAGGAATATAGTGGATATGCCTGGAAACGGCGACGTTCCGTTTACACATGCGAATATAAGTTTGGCCCGAAGAGAGCTCGGGTATAAACCGACAACCGATTTGCAAACCGGGTTAAAGAAATTCGTGAAATGGTACCTTTCGTATTACGGATATGGCAAACCTGTAAATTAATTGGGTTTTTTTTTTAGTCTGTTAGAATTTTTTTTAATTACAGCTATGGAGGTAAAAATACTAAACGGGAAAAAGAAAAGAAAGAAACCCGGTCAAGAAAGAGAGAAAAAGGGAGAAAGGAAAGAAAAAAAAGTGAAAGAATACATTCTTTACTTGAGAAGAGGTAACAGCTAAATCATACAGCTGTACCCTGCCTGATTTCTTTTCTTTTTTGTTTATGTTATTTTACATTTTTTTTTTCTTTTCTGTAAAGAAAGTTAATGACTTCAACCTCGTTGTGTTGTCTCCTCTAATGATAATTTATTTTTTTATTTTCGGTATTTATCTAACTGTTTATTTCTATTTTTTGGTATGTAACTTTTTTATTATTGTAGCGAGAAATGTTGCACCGTAATTTTCGTATGGTCCGTGTGTTCATCAATCCTCATTTAACAATTGAATTGAATTGTGAGGTTTTAATAACCAATAAGGAAAGGTTTCTATCTAGAAAAGAAAAGAAAAAACAATAGCGATAAAAAAGAAAATTGTGAATTTTGGGGGAAGGAATTGAAAGGTGGAGACAGCTAGGATGATAGCGACAAGTTGTGCAATTTGTGAGTGATGGGATCCACATCACATAGTAGTAGTGGAAGTGCGGGACAAATAGTACTAGCCGTTGGATTTGGATAGATTTCTCCAGCTGTAAAGTGTTGACTGTTCTTACGCGTTGAAAGAAAAATACACTCAACTCAACGTAGTGATGCATTTTTTGGAATCAGCTTACCGACACAGAGGTTTGCTGGATTTTTCCTATCAAATGGACTGTTACTAAAAACTATTTTTTTTATTAAATGTACTAACAAATTAATGATTAAATAAATTTGAATTTGTCCCTCACTTTTGACCTATCTCTCTTTGCAATTCTGCCTATAAGATTGTTAGTAATTAAGGACGTAGGGTGATTGTTAACAAATATTTATGAGAACATTGTTGCGGCCTAGTAAATGATCCATAGCGTGAAA
Organism: Cicer arietinum; assembly: GCF_000331145.2. Classification (NCBI taxonomy): domain Eukaryota; kingdom Viridiplantae; phylum Streptophyta; class Magnoliopsida; order Fabales; family Fabaceae; genus Cicer; species Cicer arietinum. The sequence continues at coordinate 18,414 of NW_027339768.1, read as the reverse complement.
AATATGAAAGCTGGAAAAGGCTTCTTTGCTATTAAAGTTGATTTAGCTAAAGTCTGTGACAAGCTAAAAGGATCTTTATTATTGAGGTTGCAATTCCGTATAATCTCATCGATCAATATCATTATGAGTTACATTATTAGTGTTTAAAGTAATGTTATGTGGAATGGTAGTTGATCAGATTTTTTTAGGCCTAAAAAAATAGGCCTTCACTAAGTGGATCTTATATCCCTTTTATATTTTTTTTTTGTCCTATTTAATGTTTGCGAGTGACTTGTTGTTTTCCCAAGCAACACTTGATCATATGCAATATGTTTCTAACACAATGAGTAAAATTAGATGTTTGATGGTGGTCTCCTTCTTTAGATGCAGACGGTGCCTAAAAACCGATGGAGGGACAACTGGTTGTGGAGTCTTATCAAGGATAACAATAACAGATCATTGTGTGGTTTATCAAACAAATTAGAAAATTACAATGTTTTCATGATTGAGCTTTGGGGTGTTTTAGAGAGCATTAGAGAAAATTACACATTAAAAAGAAGTCTTTTTACAAATACTTTATTTGTTTCTTTAGAAGGCATCTATTCTTTAACATTTTTTTATTGCCTATTAGAATCTATTCTTCAAATGTGTGAAAACACTTCTTTTGCTACACATAAGTGAAACCTCAATTCATTAAACAGAGGACTTTGCTGAGAGTTTTTTTTTTTTCACGCTGAGAATGTTTCTAATATAAGGTTTTGCAGAGAGGGCACCTAATTCAGATGGATCAAATTTGTGTATTGGCTAATGTTGGGTTTGAAAGAAGAAAATATTTTCTTGGTAAGGGAGATTTTTAGGTGTGTTGTTTATTACCGAAGTGAAATAGTCACTATATTTAAATTAGATCGAAATTAAAGGTTTAAAATAAGTGTAACTTTTAAATTATACCGTATATATAACTTGAAAAATATATTATCAAATAAATTAACATAACATTCAATTATGTTCTTGAAAACAATTTTATATAAAAATATGCATACAATGAGATAGTAGTTGCTGGTTTAATATCACAATTTAAAGCAATTAAAGATCTATATATGAATGTAAAAATAATACATGAGAAATATGATAAAATTAAAGCATATATTGCATACTTTTTTTTAATTAATTTAATATTAAAAAAGGAAAGAAAAAAAATACCTTAGAAAATATTTGTTAAAATATGTTGAAAAAAAATTCACAACATATATATCATTAATAATTTGAAATAAAACATTATCAAATTAAATTTAATATTTAAAAAAAAATATTATTTACTTATAGTATATCACATGACTGCTCATTTGATTAAAACACAATATAGTTTATCAATAATAAGATTAAAACACAAAATTTAATATAAAATAAAACACAAATACAATATAATATAAATACAATAAAATCGTAATTTATTTTTTATATATTATTTATATCCTATTCTATCGAATTTTATGTTCCAAATATTACTCATGTTATATAACACGTTTAGAAAAACTGTTTTTTAGATGACTAACACAGCACATCCATCGACATGCTTTTATATGGGCCCAATTGACATATGGGGTTGTTTGTTTATCAATTGACTGGCTGGACAAGTTACTTATTATTTCTTGCAAAACAAACTTAGATAAATTTTATACTACTATTGTATGTAGTATTATCATTTTCTTTTTGACAGGATATGTAATATTATTGTTAAACATTGATGATTTCGTATTTCTTTAATACTCTCGGTAAAGGGTGTTTTAAGGGTATAGGTTAGTTAAATTTTACTATCTAATAATAATGTTTAAAAGTTATAGAGATGTTTATTTAAATTAAAATAAAATAGATAAAATAAATATGTGTTTTTTTAAGGAGTGTTTGGTTGGATGTAGATACATGAGAGCAGATGTAATGTTGTAAATTTTTTTTGATTGGTTCAATTTTTAGAAAATAGTAAGGAGTATAGATAGCCAAAATTCCTCCCACCATTTAAGGGATTTGGAGGAGAGGGGTTCCATATAACTAAAATACCATTACAAATTTTTACTCTTTTCTTGAACCAAATACAACCATTAAAAATCTCTCTTCTAATTGAACCAAACAGACCATTAAATTACAAAAAATAAAAATAAAAAATACATTAGTCTTTTTTCTTTGTTCTTTCTGCAACAAGTTGTTCTTTTATCTTCTTTTTTGTGTGTCAAGTTTATTATTTATGTTTCTAAATGTTTACATCGATAATCTTAATTTTAAACCAACAAAATTGAAATTCAATATTCTCATAAATTTTCAATTAACTTATGTAATTCTTAATGGATTATGATTGCAGTAATCACGATAACATAAACTCTTACTCAACTTTAAAAAAAATAATTAAGCAAAAGAGATCTCAAGTGATATGCATTTTAATGTTTTTGAAATTAAGCGGAAATTTTTCTTAATTTATAACATGAAATTATATGAAAATTTATTATGTTTTTTTAATATTATATGATTACAAAATTCATAGTTAAGTTATCTCTAAATAAATCTGATTGAAATTAAATTATAACTAAAAATAGTTTAACATTGTAAATTTTACAAATATAAAAGACTAACTAGGTCTGATCATGATCAACATTTAAGATTTATGTTGAAATATAAAGTTGGTTTGGTGGATCTCGGGGCCTAAAATTTTCAAATATTTATTGAATTCAATAGAGTCGCCACCAAAATTTATTTTAAAATAGGAAAAATATTGGAAACCCTTAAAAATAAAAATAAAAAGTTGTATTTGAAACTAACATTTGAGTTCGAGATTTGACCGTGCTTATAGAAGGTATTATCATCCTACGACATCCATTAAAAATACGGTTACTTATAATTAATTGTATAAAATTAATGTTAACTTAAATATATTCATTTATCCTTACTATTAAAAATGAATATCAATTGTTTTTTTAATATGATTTTAAAATAAATGTGTGCTTAAGAAATAGAAGAAAAAGTAAATTTTTATTAATGTGTTTGACAAAAGTATGACCTTGCTCTTACGTATCTCCCTGTGCGTTGGAGAAATCAAAACTACGTAGTTATTTGGTAGAAAATGTGAATGCGTTATTTTTTATTTTATTTTATTTTGTTATTGAAAAGAAGAAAAAAAATAGTTGACTAAATAAAATGAGTTTGTTTGATTTAAATAATTATTTAAAAAATACGAGTTTTAAGACTATCAAGTTGTTCAACTTGTGTATTGAAAAAACTCAAAAACTAAAAAGATATCACATCTAATTAACTAGTTTAAAAGTAGTCTTATTATTTTAGTTATAAAAACAAACTTAAAAATTTTTAAGTTGTAAACTTGTGTTATATCCACGCAAAGATTGAAAAGATGTCTAGTCTAATTAACTACTTTAAAATATTTTTTTAATAATTAAAAAATAATATAAAAACGGATTTTAGAACGATCAAGTTATCCCAATTTATCTAATGTATATTATAACAATATTTTATTAGTTTTATTTTTTTTTTGAAAAAATTTAAATAAATAGTAATTTAATAAACTAAAATAATTTCACAAGAACCAATAGTAATCTTTTAGAACAATACATTATGGCTATGTATGCTTTCAGAAAAGTATGCTACGTTTCCAAATAGCCAATCATATGTCAAAACACCAAAAGCATCGTTTCAAAACAGAAGGTAAGCATACTCAAGTTTCAATAAATCCTAAACCAGATGCATCATTTCAAAAATTCAAAGTTTCAAATAAATCAATCTAACCAAAATCTCATTTTTAATTATAATATAAACTTTGTATAACTCATCATTTCAAAAATATATATAATTCTTAACTATAAAAAATTAAATCCTATTTAAAAAGTAAATTAACACAAATTTTAGGAAAAATAAAAATATTTTGAAAAAGTAATTGTCTCTAATATAAAGATACATGACTCATGAAGATAACTATTGTATTGTAGAGAAGATGAAATATTAACTAAAATTTATGTATTTCTATAATTAAATAAAAAAATATTTTCAAAGTAAATTAACCCTTAAGCACTTTTTTGAATATATTAAAAATAAAAAAAAAAACTCTTTATTTTTAAAAATTTAGTACTATGTCATAATCGGGTCTCAAAGAGATCATGTAGTGTTTATTTTGGTTATTTTTACCATTTTTATTTTATTATTTTAAACATGAAGTGGACGATGGTATCTTAAAAATGCAACCTCAAACCCTTCTTATTTTTTATGTTAAAAAATGAAAAAGTTAATAAATAATTATTTATTTATTAATGATATAATTTAATTGATTAAAATTAATAATAAAATATATAAAAATTTCATAGATCGAGCAAAAATGTGTTTGTAATATTTTGAAATTTATTTTTATCATGATTTGATATTTTATTCCTAACGTCAAATTCAATTAAAATATAAAAGGTTAACCAAAAAATAAAATAATAAAGCAAATAAAAATGAGACGTTTATGGAAATAGTATAAAAAACACATGATTAATTTTAATGCTTGAAAGGTTATAGATAAAAAAAAATGTAAGCCATGCTATATAGACAAAACATATAGTTAATTTTAACACATTTTTTTGTTTTACTATATTTTTTTATCTAGATTTATTGTACATTTTTGTCAGAATAGTCGTCAAAATAATATACATTAAAATTGAAATGAACGTCAATGATAAAGCATAAGAGAATGAGAATTATGTCTAACACATGATCATAATAAAAAAGCATTTTTTAAATGTTATTGATATATCCGCTCAAACTCTAAAAATAATTATATATTGTGTTATTAATTTTACTTAATCAAGTAGTATTAATTATGATCAATTAATCTTTTTGTTAAATTTTTTAGTTTTTAGAAGAAAATTAAAATAAAAGGGGTTAGAGATCAAATTCCAAAGATGGGAATATACATGTCGTATTTAATAAAAATTAATAAAACAAAAATAAAGAAAAATATAGAAAGTATTTGGTGGCACGTGGATAATTCAATCTAATACTAAATTTTGTATATATAAAAAATAGAAATTAGTTATTATGCATTAATATTTACACAGTTAAAAATATATTTTATCATTATATTAATTTATTTATTTTGTCTCTCGCGTGTTTTTCTTCTTTACTATTTTCTCGTTTATATCATCACCACTAATTCATAGTCGTTTTATATTTCGTAACTTAATATTATTGGGGTTGGGGTTCATCTTTTTGTTATTATGTTCATCATAACCACCATTCACACATGTTTCTTCTCCTTGTTTATTGTGTGCTCAAATAGATAATCTCCTACTTTTGGGGCTAATGTAATACTGATATTTTAGTTAATTATTTTTATTTTATTAACTTGTACATTATCTTGCATTCATTATAAGGGAATTTGTTTTCAATGTAGTTATCTATTTTCCTTTTTATTTAATTTTAATATTTATTTTTAATTTGTGATATGATGCGAGGGAATTTCACTTTTTAAAAAATTTGAGTTTCAAATTGGTTTGTAAAATTAAGTAATTTAGCTCATGTACGACATATTTAATAAATCAGTCAATTTAACCTATTTCTAACACAATTCTGAGTTGGTTAATAGATGGATTAGTTTATGGATTAATTTGTTTGATATCATTTAATTTGAATGTTATTTGTTTATTATAAATTTAAGAGAGGAAATACTTGACCTCTACAATTTTAGAAAGCAAATTATTGATTTACATGTTTGCTAATAAAAGTACGAAATTCTAATATTTTTTTAAGTGACAGATAATTTTATTTAAATATAATCAACATTACATAACTAAACTTAGAAAAAAAATAGAGAAAAAAAATTATACACTATAAGTGTAAGTTAATGGTATATATTATTTATTTTAATATGTTATTGTGTTTTTCTAGTTTCAGAATGTGTATATTTATTAAAAAAAGATAAACAGTGAATTTCATCTATACAGAATGTTTGCACAAATAGTTTTTACATTATAAATGAAAATCATTAACAGTTTGTAAAATTTGATTAAAATAAAATTAGTAGTTTGTTAAAAAAATAAATAAACAATTCGTTAGTGAGTGAGATGCGATTTATTTCAACTTCCGGTGTAAATTATAATCAATCGCTCCTTCCTTCCGCACTGATATTCAGCAGCACTCATCGCATGGCAGCTGAACCTTCATCATCATCGCCGTCATCGGCTGTCACCTCCGACACAAACACCATTCATCCGCCTTCTTCCCCCGTTCGCGATGCTTCCCCTTCTCCTTTCTCTGTCATCGATTTTCTCTCTATCTGTCACCACCTCAAGGTACGTCTCCATAAATTAGGTTTATAATCCACTTCTTAGCTTCTCGAGCAATTAAAGAAATGAGTCGCGAGAGTTCGATGTCCAAAATTGGATGTTGCGCTGGTCATAGTTTAATTTCGCTTACTAATTGTTAGCTCTTGTTTAACTAAACGTGGTTTCGGTTTGTAATATAGTTTTATTAGGTTAGCATTAAGCAAACCTAACGAATGTTCGATTGCGACTGTGTTTCTTCGATTTCCGTTTTTTTTTCTTTTAATTTATAGTCCTTTAACTTGTTTGGATACTGTGTGTTTGGTGTGAAATAGACAACAAAGAGAACAGGATGGGTGAGAAGGGACGTTAAGAATCCAGAATCTATAGCGGATCATATGTATCGAATGAGTTTGATGGCTCTGATTGCACCAGATGTTCCCGGTTTAGACCGAAACAAGTTAATCCATTTTCCTTTTTCTTTCGAGCTGTTTATGTGTTTAGTAATGACAATTTTTTGATAGAACCCAAATCTGAGTTTAGATTTTCTGAAACTTGTTTGTGTGTTAATTTTCAGGTGCATAAAAATGGCTATTGTTCATGACATTGCAGAAGGTATGCTGATCTCTATATAATTTGTCTACATCTGGTAAAAGTAGCTATGTATTTCTTATATATCATTTGCAAATAGTATTCGAGACAAGTTTGGTTGAAGTCAGCCAGGGGAATAATAATTTGGTGGAGTGTAAACCATTGGAATGTGGAAGAGGCCGAGTGAATACATGGGAAAGTTTAAATTTAATATAGATAAGGTATGAATAATTTTGCGTTGTGAATGGTAACCTTGACAGCAATAGATTCTTATGGTGTAAATTGGCATAGATTTGTGTGGTATGAATAATTTCTCTCAGCCATTTTACTTTTCTGTCACTCTTGGTGAGAAATTGACAAATGCCTAAAGAGTAGAAGTCCACACGAAAGAATTTGAATTATGTATTTTCAAGAATTTAAGTGAAACTGAATTTGATTAGTGTTTGTTTGAACTTCACAATGCATAACCAATAATATATATATATATATATATATATAATACATAATCTTCTAGATGCTAACAATCCAGATTAATCAACTATAACAGAACTTAACTGAAATTTAACTACTGTCAGTTATGCCTAGCATGCATACCTAACAGGGGCTAATTCAGAGGGCTCTAGAAGACCACAATGTTCCGTGTTCAGCGACAGAGTCTAGGAAAGGAGTATTTAGTATTCACATGCTCCTATAAACATAATGCTTGTCGTTTATTTGATGCATACAAAATTACAATGATTTTGTTATCTCTGTTGTTTTTGTTAAAAATGCAGTTGTTAGGCTTTTGAAATGCCAGAAGCTTGAACATGAGAGTATCATGTTATCATCATATTTCTCATCCATGCTTGCTCCATGGAGATATAAATTGATTTGCTTACTCTGGTTCTTTGTTTAATAGCAATGATAGGGGACATAACCCCCATGGATGGAATTTCAAAAGCAGAAAAGAGTCAACGAGAACAAGCAGCACTTGAGTATATGTGCAAAATAATTGGAGAAGGATCAAGAGGTGCTTACTTGTCACCCTGTCTGTCTATGAGTTTATTAATGAGAGAATTTAGAAAACTCACGTCTCTTGGTTTTAATTGAATTTTCATATTGAAGGAAAGGAAATAACTGAGTTGTGGACAGACTATGAAGCAAATTCTTCTCCAGAAGCAAAATTTGTCAAGGACCTTGACAAGGTTTGTGGCTTTTTGCCTAATCCGTCTTTCAGTGGTTGACTTCTGGGCTTTACCTTTGCTTTACATTTTGGCTGGTGCGTTGGATGCTATACTGGTATACCCTGCTAGAGTGGTGCCCCAGAGGATGTTTGGTTGGATGGATTGTTTTGGAGGAAAATGAACGGAAGGTGAAATTTTTCATTTGTTGAAGAGAGTTACACTGTTTACAAAAAAGATCAATGTATTAGGGAGATGAAGGGTGGAAAGGGATGTCATATCAGGGGGGTTGAACTGGGAACATGCAACGCAAGCAAATGTCTCTACCAACTTGTAGGCTCATGACATATTCTTCAGCTTTATCAAGAATAGTATATTGATTTATGCACGTTAATGTTTCTGATTCATAAGGCTAGATATCTTAATCAAAAGGGGGAAGATGATATAATATGAAATGATGCTGCCTATTCCAACATTGATTTACCTTTTCTCTATCCTTGTGTCCTCATTTTCAATTTAAATCACGTGTTATGCTTTTCCTTCCCTCAATTCAAATGGAAACCGATAGGTTGCATTTGGACCATTGCAGACTTTTAAGTTTAGGACTAGAAGGAAGAAACCATTGCAACAAGTAGCTAGTTTATTGTCAATATTTTACTGCACAGATTATTTTAATTCGTTTCATAGTGATTATGCCACATTTTGTTCCATACAGGTAGAGATGATACTTCAAGCCCTGGAATATGAAGACGGTGAGGGCATTCTTTAATTTTATTTTTCCTTATACTGTTTCTCTTTATTATAACAGTATACAGGCCTTGTCAAACCATTTGAATTATTTGTCAATCTCTGTACAGTAATTATCTTCAAGATTAACGTATATTTTGGCAATAAACTTATGCAAATGATCTTGAACTTAAGACATGTTAAACTTTTGGCAATATAACTAATATTTTAATTACCTCAGAGTTTCATTGTTTGTTATATATAGGCTACCATTAGTGATAAATCATATTACAATAATGATGATGATTTAAGGCCTTGAATTAATTGTGTATTCATATATAATACTCATGATTTAGAACTGTTTTATCGGTAGTTTGGTGTTGTGTTATGCCATTTGATAGACCTGCATTGTCTTGCATTAGCTTCAAAGCGTTTGACAAAACCTAATAAGTAGAACATTTATAAATGTTTTGAATTCTGGTACATAATATCTAATTGATTACAATTAATTTGTTTAATGTTTTAATAAAACAAGTAATAGTATTCCTCAAACAGCTCTTCTTGGGAACTTGTTTCATAGGAATAAAAAAGATATTGAAAAATGAAATCTATATTAATTGAAAGGTGTTTTAGGAGTGATATCATTAAATAATGTGAAATTATTTGAGTTTTTTATTTATTTTGAATCACCAATGAGTTATTTTCTGCTTATGATTGAGGCCAGAAGGAGTACAAACATTGGAATAAATGGATATGTTGATGATTGCCATTTTTGTTTATGGATTTGTGCAGAGCAAGGAAAGGATTTGGATGAATTTTTCCAGTCAACTGCCGGTATGATTGTACGCATTGTCTTTTATTCTTGTTATAACTTACAGTTGTTGAAGTATCTGACTACTTTAAAAGACAAAGTGTGGATTTATAATCATTAATCAAAAATCAAATTTCAACAACTTCATAGTTTATCAGTATATTTTAATCAATGGTTATTGCTGCACTTTATTCCCCTAAAGTGCATCAATCCTTTGTTTGAATATTTGTTGGTTGGTTAGATATACACTGAATACCTATGGCCAAGTAATATTAAAGCATAATTAACTATCTCATAATAGGAGCCAAGTAATATGCTACTGATATATATGGGCCAGGTTATTGGTAGCCAGCCTCCTTGTATGCAAATCTGCACTTGAAAGTATGATTCACTTGGTTATGATCTGAAGCTGAGAAGTGGTACTTTGGCTGAATATGGTAGTGTTCGTTATAACAGATTATATTCAATTTTAATGATTTTTATATCTGGCTGGAATCTTTTTATGGGACAACATTACTGGTTAATTATGCCTTAGTTGCACCCGGTTCCTATCAAGAGATTGAATGCCATTTGACATTCAAATTACTTATGTAGATGGATCCTATGGTTTTGAATCTTTTGATCTTTCTCATATTTTGTTCAGCTGGTTAACATTTTTGAGCTTTGAAGAGAAGATGAGGGGGCAGAAGTTAGTAGGCCATTGAAAGATTTTATCATTTGTTGCCAAAATTAATAAAACACACCCATTGCTGGAAATGGAGCAATTTCCTCTTTTTTTTTTTTTTGATTGAACTTCTCCATTTTCTCATTCCCGAAGTTTTGGGAGTATAAACATGACATTGTGACATTTAGTGTAGTCCAAATATCCTTTATCCACTTAAACTTCAGTAATGAAGATGATGCATTCCCCCCATTGCAACTCATGAAACAATAAGCGGACTATATTTATTTGAAATGGTGGAAAATCAAAATACCTAATGATGATTGATCAAAGAGAATTGACGAACTTATGGGGGAAATCTTACGTTTTGCAGGGAAGTTCCAAACTGAAATTGGCAAAGCTTGGGCATCAGAGATTGTATCGAGAAGGAATAAAAACTAAATCCCCTTGTCATTCTGACTCAACTCTAGAGTGTATGGATCACCGTCTTGAGAGGAAAGTATAAAGGGTAAGAGGATTCCTTTATAAGTTTGTATCTTAAGTTCATTGGTTCTTCCTTATGAGTGAGAACACTATATGGTGGAGGCATGTTAATGACACTGTAAGCTGTACATACCATTAAAATAGGTGTGCATGAAGCAGCATTGAGTCGATGATTTTGCTGAATTATATTGTATTAAATATTAATATGCTTTTAAGCTTGTTCAACCTTGTCTCGTATTCATTAAATCTCATTGATATGAGAGGACTGAAACTATTGAACTTTCAAAAGATGCTTTCATTAGTTCCATGTACCTTTTTTTCTTTCCTTTTTGATAAGCATTAGTTCCACGTAGTTTGATACCTTTTGCAGTGGCTGTAGATAATTTGTTGTCGTTATTATGACCTTGAATGTTCAATCAACAGCTACAAATATGCACTTCCATTAAAAGTACCCTTTACATTTGGTAGAGCCAAGTTCAATTACAAGAATTTTTGGTGGCTAGAATCAAGGCAAGCCTGAGTGTAGGCACTCGTGATCTGTGAATTGACAGATGATTTTGTTTTTCTGTTAAGGGAAACCGTTCATTCGTGCACAGGGCAGCTAAGCCATGGAAATTCTATGGAGTATTTCTTAATTTCAAATTCCAATTTGCCAAGTTTGTTTTCTGCATCATTTGACACGGACCTTCGGATGTCATGTATAGCAGCTTGACTTGTTGATTTTAAAAAACAAGTTTAGATGAAATTTCAAAAGTTAAACTGTTATGCGCAAAAAAAAAAGAAAAACAGAACCATCATTACAAGTAATTAATATTCTCCCAATTAAATGACGAAAAATCAAAAACATAAATTCCGATGAACTTATTTATTATTATTATTATTATTATTATTATTATTATTATTATTATTATTATTATTATTATTATTATTATTATTATTATCACTTTTTGAATATTTTTATAATATATTTTATTATTGAAAAATATAAGACATTAAATACATTCCTCAACATTTAAACGATAAGCACCAAATCATTTAAATGATAAATACTTTTCTTATAGTCGCATCTATTTTTATAAATAAAACAGAAAAGGTTTGAACCAACTGTTGATACTCTATTTGGTATAAAATAAACTTTTAATTTTTATTTTTAAAATTGATTTTTTAATCCCTTATTAATTTATTCTTGGGTCTCTACTTTTTTTGATATTGACAATGTGGATTCTAATTAACTTATTTTTATTATTTATTTTATTTGAATGTTAAAAATAAATAAATTTCATTTTATTTATATATCTATATATTAAATTTCTTAAAATCAAAATTAAATTTATTTATGTTATTTAAATGTTTTAAGTAATGTAAAATGTTTTTATACAAAATAGTTAAAATATCATATTTCATATTTAAATTTATTACATTTTTAATATTATATAAGATTTATCTATTTAAAACTTTAAAATATTAAAAAAATTAAGTTTTATGTTAAAAATAAAATAATTAATATTAAAATAAATTTTAAATATTTTAAATTATTGTTGCACAAATAAAGATTTTTAAATATTTTAATTTTTGAAATTTTATTTTATAAATAAAATTAATTTTAATATATAAATAAAATAAATATTAAATAATATTAAAAATATAATTATTTTAAATATGAAGTATAATATTAAAATATTTAAAATCAAATTTAAAATTTTTAAAATCTGAAGTTACGGATGAAAGTTAAATAAGAAATATATTTTAAATATTTTTTTTAAAACAATTAATTTATATTTAAATAAAAAAAATTGATTTATAAATATATAAACAAAATTAATAACAAAAATAAGTTAATGAGAATGCAACATCATCAAAAATAGTAGGATTAAAAAAAATCATGAGAATTAATAACAGGGAGATTAAAAAATTAATTTTAGAAATTAAATAACTAAAAGTTTATTTTTGATGAAATTGGAGATCAAAAGTCCATTTAAATAAAAATATCTCTAAATTTTTCTTCTTATGACTGGAATAAGAGGTAGTATTATGTTTGTTGGATTTAATTTGTGTTTCCAGCCAATAAAATATTTATGAAATTGTTAATCAATTTAACAACTTGAAAGTTATATATAAGATGTTTTGCATGGCTGTCAACAAAAAGATGTTTTGCGTATCAAAGTCAATTCATAAAAAGAAAGACAAAACAACACTATTAAACGAGAAACACAACATCAACAACAAGAAGATCAAATTTGAAGGGAGTCATTAGTGAAGGTATCATACTTAGCAGTATAATTAACACATTTACTTCGTTGACAAAAAGTGTATTGGATCAATAGCTGGATCTGAATCAAATTCAAAAATATGTAATTGGGTTTGTTTCTTTTTTTTCATAAATTTTCTTTATCGAAGATAATTCTATAATAAGTGTGTTAGACAATAAATATGAAAATTTATTCTAATAGGAATTCAAAATTAAATTTACTATGTTGTAATAGTCTATCTCTTTATACTAGATCAAAGTCTTTTTAATTTATGTTTGTTCTTTCGTTTTTAATATCTTTACATTAATGTTTTTGTTTTGAAAAAAACAACCACCCCACCCAATTCATTATTACTCATTTTTGTACTATTAAAATGTTTATTTATTTTTCTTAATAATAAAAAACCTTTTATTTTTATTCAAATGTTCATATTTATCTATTCTCTCATATATTTGAGAAGATATTTTACAATCCAATAAAATATATTAGATATAATATTGAATATTTCTCAATTACTTCCTACATCTTATAATAATTAATTAGTACTTTTACAAATTTTTTATAATAGATGGCTACTACAATTATTTCATTTAACATAGATTATGTAAAATATATAAAGAAAAATAAAATACTATTTTTTATAAAATTATTATTATTAACTGCTGATCTATTAATCGTTATTATTAATATAAAGTAGATAAAAGTAATATACGTAATATTAATCGGAAGATACAATTAAAAAAAAATCGATATTATTGAAAAAATCATTTAATTTAAGATAAATTTATTTACAAATAAGTGACTTATTGAAGAGGAGAGAGAAAAATTTCTTGAAGTCACTTGTTAAAGATAGTGGAAGCCAAGATGACTGGTTAAACATAGCCACATAACCGTTAGTCAAGACATAATTAATTAGGTTAGGTATAAATAATTTTTGTTTGATTGTAGTTAAAATACAAAATTTAGTAGGAGAAAGAAAAAAGGGAAAAAGATATTTATGGCGATAATATTAATTCGGAACACAAAAAGGAAGAGGAAAGTTGCATAAATGAGACGGCGCGGCATGACGCAGTAGAAAGGAGAAAATATCAGTTTGTTTGTTTGTTTGTGTCCACAGCTCCACGCACCATTCAACATTGTCAGTTGCTGTACAAAAACCGAATTCGTTTATACTAACACTGAAGAACAGAAAGAGCATCGAAATGGGCGCGTAAAAAATCAAGTGTTTTATCTCCAAAATTTCAAGGCATATATATCAATACCCGCTTCCCAACAACTAACCACTCGTACTCGATTTTGAAATCTTTCTTTCAACTTCAAATCAAATGGCATTTCTTCTTCGTACTACTTCTCGCACCCTTCTTCCTCTCCGCTTCTCCATTCAAGTACGAATTCTTCTACTCATTATTCTTCTATTGTTCAATACGTTACTCATTCATTCTTCTGTTTCCTCTTTCTCAGGGCACGCTCCTTTCTGCACTTCAACAAGGTCTTTTTTCTATTAACCACTTTCTTTATTATTTATTATTTATTATTTTATATTTTTCCCTCTCACATTTATTTTTAAATTTTCAATTCAATATTAGTTATCATCATAAATGCTTTATACCTGTTTTTTATTTTCTTCTCTAAAAATCAACAAATATATGCGTTTCTCGATTGGGCGGGAAATCACTGAGCTGAGTATTGTGTTTGATTTTAGGGTTTTGTGGAAACTCTCGAAGTTACACCGTTTTTGAATCTTCGGAACAGTGTATATTGCAATCTGAGGATGAAGAGATATCCACGCTTCGTCGTCAATTTGAAGCTGCCAAACAGAGTTTTCTCAAGATTCCCGATGCGCTCAAAGAAATGCCTAAAATGAATCCTAAAGGTTACTTCCTTGCTTATGAATGTTGATTTATTTTCAAAGAAATTGAATGATTAGGTGCATGATTTGTTTGTGAATGTTGATATCTTTGATTTCTTTTCTTTGTATTGGATTTTAGGCATATATGTGAATAAGAACTTGAGATTGGACAGATTACAAGTTTATGGTTTCGATTATGATTACACATTGGCACATTACTCGTCTCATTTGCAGACTTTGATATATGACCTTGCCAAAGAGTACATGGTTAATGAGGTTAGCTTTGACTAACTCGCTTTTGCTGTTTGTGTTTCTTCCAATTTTGGTTTCTTCATTTACTCTTGTTACTTCTTTCAGCTTAGGTATCCCGAGATTTGCATGAGTTTTAAATATGATCCAGCTTTTCCTATTAGAGGCCTATACTATGATAAGTCAAAAGGGTGCCTCTTGAAGCTGGATTTCTTTGGTTCAATTGAGCCCGACGGATGCTACTTTGGTAGACGGAGGGTATTTCATTTCACATTTTATTTTTATGCAGCACCATATTAGTTTCTGTTATCACTTTGGTTTTGTTTTTGACTTTTTATGTACTGTGTCAGTGTAAATCAACTCACAATTAAAGCTTTATTGGAATTTTATACATTGCATGGTGGACATACTGATTGCTTGCATTGAGCGTAGTTTCTCTGTTGCAGCAAATATGAAATATGTAAAATGATTTTGCATAAATTTAGTTCTTCCAAATTTTACAGCTGAGCCAACGTGAAATACGTGAGGTTTATGGCACGCGGCATATTGGTCGGGATCAAGCTCGGTCACTGGTTGGTTTGATGGATTTCTTCTGCTTTAGTGAGGTAAGTTCCCAGTCAGTAATTAATAATTAGTTTGTTAATAATTGTCTGTGCATGACTAGAGGGCTCTAGGTACTGTGACATGTTGAAGCTTTGCCTCGGTGAACTTGTACTTGGGACAAATGATTGACTTCCATTGACATAGGACCTTCAATTTTCAACCAAAAGGGCTCTGCCGTTTTACCCCAGTATACCAGAAGAAATGGACATAGGATGTGGTGCACAATTAGATATCTGTTTATTTTGATTTTGTAAGAGATAAAGAATAGCACCGGGAGTCATGACGATATCCTTAGTTAATGAAAAGCAGTGCTTATATATCAAATATAAAGTGAACAGAAAATTAGTTGCAATTCAATAGAATGTGTTCCTCTTTAGGCTCATATGCTTTTGCTTATTTTGAAGGGGGAAAAAAGCCTTAAATGATCCCAAAAACTGGTAATTTCCGGTCAAACTAAGGGTCTTATTTTGAGGAATCCAATGTTGATCTCTTCAAAATTTGAAAATTCTTCAAAGTTATAACGATGCTGCCACTTTCACTTTCTAATTCCTTTACAGCTTATTAAATTATAAATTCTCTTTCTTCCATGAAACCTTAGGTTGATAGCTAATTGTTTACAGTGTTACTCGGTAGGCATGCCTCCTTGCAGATATGGTGCAGTACTTTGTGGATGCTAAGCTAGAATTTGATGCTTCATACATTTATGAAGATGTTGTTCGTGCAATTGATCATGTCCACCGAAGTGGCCTGGTTCATAGGGGAATTCTCTCTGATCCGCATAGATACTTGGTGAAAAATGTAAGTTCAAAACATATTACTCGTTTCCATTAACCTGATAATTAATACGATCAACATATTCTGCAATAAGCGATATACAATCTGTACAAAAATCTATTTCAGGATCTAGTTTCTGAATTCTGTTAAAATGTGTTACATATGGGTGAATATTTCAGGGAGAGATTTTATGTTTTCTCAAGATGCTAAAGGAGAAAGGAAAGAAGCTTTTCTTGTTGACTAATTCTCCTTATTCATTTGTCGATGGTGGGATGCGTTTTATGTTACAGGTATTTGATCAACATGAAATCATATCCATACATTTTGTATGCATCATACTATCATATGGAATGATTTCTATAGCCTTCACTGCACCGTAAGAATTTAATAATATATATATATATATATATATATATATATATATATAAATATATTTTACTTTAGATAGTGATCTTCCACACTTAATGTCTATGTGGCATGTAAATCAATCTTGGATCAGTCAGAGCTCCAATTCTACTTTAGCATTCATTTATCCTGCTGCAACTTGCCAAATTATTCTTCAAACAGTGCTGTAGAACGTATGTGGAATAATGAATGCAGTCAGTTATAAATAATAGTGAAATTTACATTCAGATGGGTAACACTGACACTTGGTAGTCAGGTCTGATGAAGCACTGACACTATAGGTTAAGACGTTTCCATGTGTTCGGCACTTGTCAAACACCTTAGTACAACACCCGAATGACACATGTCAAACACCTCAGACAAGTGTTCTAAGGAAAAACTTTTTGTTCTTCCCTTCGACACACTTCCGATGCTTGTCAGACACAGCTACAATGGAATGAACACATCTATATCTATATTTTTTTATCTAAAAAAATCAGATGCAAAAGATTTTTACAACTTGTACAAAAATATTTTATTTAGGCATTTGAAAAGTTCTCACGCCTTCCTCCATTCACATTTTCATTTTTTCCAGTCTTCATTTTCTTTCCGCGCCTTTCTGGATTTAAAGTTCTCCCTTTAACGGTCTCCCAATTCATTTGATATGGTCTTCATCTTGTCTTGGTTTGGTGGTCATCTTGATTCTCAATTTAGATATTTTATAATTGATACTTATATTTAATTTTATGCAGTATATATATATATTTGGACGTAAAATATGTTGATTTGTCTGTGTTAGTCTCTGTGCTTCATAGGCCATGTCTCTTTTAACTGTTCTGTTGGAAGTTCTGCACTTGGTTCTAAATGTAATTTTTAATAATTTGTTATTCTTTAATGCTTGTTGATTAGGATTCTATGGATTGTAGAGACTCCTGGACTGAACTGTTTGATGTTGTGATTGCTAAAGCCAATAAACCACAGTTTTATACATCCGAGCATCCGTTCCGGTTTGTAACCAATACATATACATTCCGTGTGATATGATGCCTGTTTCTATTTTCTAACATAATTCTTATTCTGATTTATTTTAGGAAGGATAATTTGGATCACATTGTGCTAAACTCCTTGTATCTTTTATCATTTCGAAAAGTATAAAACTGTCTTCAGCACAAGATCATTTCAATGTTACTTTTAAGATTATAATAATTAATGGTAAATGAAGCATGCAATAAAATATTAATAAATTTTGATTCTAAAAGCAATTGAGCACAGTGTGTTTGGCAGGTTGCAAATTCTTCTCATCCTGAAATGAAGCTAGTATAGATCATTTTCTTTAGCCAAACATTATTTTCCTCATTGTTTCTTTCTTCTCTCATCTCTCTTTGACATTTGATTTAGCATTCATAAATCTTGAGTTAGTTGGAAAGGCCCTGATATCATTGACTATTCCATGCAGTTGTTATGATACAGAGAAGGACAATTTAACATTTACCAAGGTTGATAAATTTCTTCCAGATAAAATTTATTATCATGGATGCCTCAAATCCTTTCTCCAAATAACCAAGTGGAAAGGCCCTGAGGTATGCTTTATTTAATGGTTGA
>NW_027339767.1:0-1305 GCF_000331145.2 Cicer arietinum | reverse complement strand
GATGAAAATGAACTAAATGTTAATCCAATGACACAAATGAAGTTATTGGATGTACAAGATTTTTTAGAAACACTAATTGAACAAGAATAAGCATAGGGAGGACGAAAATGATCTATATGTTCATCCAATGACACAAACACACCTATTGGATGTACAAGATTGGTTAAAAACCCTAATTGGACAAGAATATGCCTAGGGAGGACGAAAATGACCTAAATGTTCATCCAATGACACAAACACACCTATTGGATGCACAAGATGGGTTAAAAACCATAATTGGACAATAATAAGCCTCGGGTGGTATTGGATGCACAAGATTGGTTAAAACCCCTAATTGGACAGGAATAAGCCTAGGGTGGACAAAAAAGACCTAAATGTTCAACCAATTACACAAACACACCTATTGGATGCACAAGATTGGTTAAAAACCCTAATTGGACTAGAATAAACCTAGGGAGGACGAAAATGACCTAAATGATATTCCAATGACACAAATGAACTTATTGGATGCACAAGATTGGTTAAAACCCCTAATTGGACAGGAATAAGCCTAGGGTGGACAAAAAAGACCTAAATGTTCAACCAATTACACAAACACACCTATTGGTTGCACAAGATGGGTTAAAAACCCTAATTGGACTAGAATAAACCTAGGGAGGACGACAATGACGTAAATGTTCATCCATTGACACAAATGAACTTATTGGATGCACAAGATTGGCTAAAAGTCCAAATTGGGCAAGAATAAGCCTAGGGAGGCAAAAATGACCAAAATATTTATCCAATGACACAATCACACCTATTAAATGCACAAGATTGGTTAAAAACCCTAATTGGACAAGAATAAGCTTTGGGAGGACGAAAATGAGCGAAATGTTGATCCAATGACACAAACACACCTATTGGATGCACAAGATTGGTTAAAAACCCTAATTGGACAAGAATAAGCTTTGGGAGGACGAAAATGAGCGAAATGTTGATCCAATGACACAAACACACCTATTGGATGCACAAGATTGGTTAAAAACCCTAATTGGACAAGAATAAGCTTTGGGAGGACGAAAATGAGCGAAATGTTGATCCAATGACACAAACACACCTATTGGATGCACAAGATTGGTTAAAAACCCTAATTGGACAAGAATAAGCTTTGGGAGGACGAAAATGAGCGAAATGTTGATCCAATGACACAAACACACCTATTGGATGCACAAGATTGGTTGAAAACCCTAATTGGATATCAATAAGCCTAGGGAGGATGAAAATTACCTAAATATTCATCCAATGACACAAAAACACCTATTA
>NW_027339766.1:1402-5000 GCF_000331145.2 Cicer arietinum | reverse complement strand
GGCACAAACGAGCCGGTCACACAAGCTTAAACACTATTTCTAAATTAGCAAATTTAGAATTAGTAAAAGGTCTTCCAAAAATTAATTTTGAAAAAGACAAAGTTTGTGAAGCTTGTGTGAAAGGAAAACAAGTTAAAAGTAGTTTTCACTCTAAAAATTTTGTTTCAACAAATCATCCTCTTGAACTCATTCACATTGATATTTTTGGTCCTATTAAAACTTCAAGTCTTAGTGGAAAAAGATATGGCTTTGTAATTGTTGATGATTTTTCTCGTTTTACTTGGGTTCTATTTTTAAAACACAAAGATGAAGCCTTTGAGGCATTCCACCATTTTTGCAAGAAGATTCAAAATGAAAAAGGATCAAAAATTGTCTGATTCAAAATGAAAAAGGTTCAAAAATTGTCTCGGTGAGAAGTGACCATGGAGGTGAATTTGAAAATGAATCTTTTAAAAATCTTTGTGAAGAAAATGGTATTTCTCACAACTTTTCTTGTCCAAGAACTCCCCAACAAAATGGGGTTGTTGAAAGGAAAAATAGAACTTTACAAGAAATGGCTAGAACTATTTTAAATGAAGCCAATATTGAAAAATATTTTTGGGCCGAAGCC
This sequence comes from Cicer arietinum, assembly GCF_000331145.2. Taxonomy (NCBI): domain Eukaryota; kingdom Viridiplantae; phylum Streptophyta; class Magnoliopsida; order Fabales; family Fabaceae; genus Cicer; species Cicer arietinum. The sequence continues at coordinate 4,390 of NW_027339766.1, read as the reverse complement.
ATTAATACCGCTTGTTATATTTCAAATCGTACATCCATTAGAAAAATTTTGAACAAAACTCCATATGAATTATGGAAAGGGAGAAAACCAAATATTTCCTATTTTCACATATTTGGGTGTTATTGCTACATTCTAAATAATAAAGAAAATTTGGGAAAGTTTGATCCAAAATCCGATAAAGGAATTTTTCTAGGATACTCCACAACGTCAAAAGGTTATAGAATATATAATCTTAGGACTCAAACTGTGGAGGAATCCATGCATGTTATTTTTGATGAGTTTGATGACTTGTGTTTAGAGAAAATGGATAAGGATGAAGAAGATGAAAAATCATCCTCTCAAGCACCTGGTCCTCACGCAGAGGATGAGTCTGACCCAACCTCTCAGCAACTTCCAAGAGGATGGAAAACAGTCACGCATCATCCTCTAGATCTAGTCATTGGGAATACTGAAGATGGTGTGAGAACCAGAAACTCTCTAAGGGAAAATACTTCCAACATGGCCATGATATCACAAGTTGAACCCAAGACAATTGATCAAGCTATTGGTGACAAATCATGGGTTGAAGCTATGATGGAAGAACTCTCACAATTTGAAAGAAACAAGGTATGGAGTCTTGTACCCCATCCTCTAGACAAATCTGTTAGTGGAACTAAATGGATATTTAGAAACAAACTAAATGAGGATGGAGAAGTCATTAAAAATAAAGCAAGACTAGTGGCACAAGGGTAAAACCAACAAGAAGGAATAGATTATGATGAAACGTTTGCACCCGTAGCAAGACTTGAAGCAATAAGAATCCTCTTAGCTTATGCTACTCATAAAGGTATAAAACTATTCCAAATGGATGTGAAAAATGCATTTTTGAATGGGTTCTTAAATGAAAAAGTGTATGTTCGTCAACCTCCTGGGTTTGAGGATGAGAAGCGGCCAAACCATGTGTTCAAACTCTCTAAAGCACTTTATGATTTAAAGCAAGCTCCTAGAGCTTGGTATGAGAGGTTAAGTTCTTTTCTAAAAGAAAATGGATTCATTAGAGGACAGATTGATACTACTCCTTTCAAGAAAACACTTGAAAAGGATTTATTGATTGTTCAAATATACGTCGATGACATTATATTTGGATCCACAAATGAAAAAATGTGTGAAGAATTCTCAAATCTCATGCAAAGTGAGTTTGAGATGAGTATGATGGGGGAATTGAAATTCTTCCTTGGTTTACAAATCAAACAACGAGAGGATGGTATTTTTATCTCACAAGAAAAATACACCAAGGATTTGCTCAAAAAATACAACATGAGTTCAGCCAAGAGTATGGGAACTCCAATGCACCCATCCTCCACACTCCACAAAGATGATGAAGGAACTCCAATTTCTGAAAAGGAATACAGAGGGATGATAGGACCCTTGTTGTATTTAACAACAAGCAGACCGAACATAGTCTTTGCAATCGATCTTTGTGCAAGATTCCAATCCTCTCCTAAAGAATCTCATCTCACAGCTGTAAAAAGGATTTTTAGATACTTTGTTGGCACTATAAATCTGGGAATTTGGTACAAGAAATGTTCCAATCTTGACCTCATAGCTTATTGTGATGCCGACTACGCGGGAGACAAAGTTGAAAGAAAAAGCACAAGTGGTGCTTGCCAATTTCTTGGTAAATCCCTAATAAGTTGGTCATGCAAAAAACAAAGTACCATTGCTCTTTCAACTACTGAAGCAGAGTATGTATCAGCCGCTCAATGTTGCTCACAACTGCTCTGGATAAAAAATCAGCTTGAGGATTACTCGCTAAGGTACGCAAAAATTCCCATCCTCTGTGATAATACAAGTGCAATAAATCTTTCTAAAAATCCCATTCAACATTCTAGATCTAAGCACATTGAAATTAAACATCATTTTATAAGAGATCATGTGCAAAAAGGGGATTTAGAACTGATTTTTATTGACACTGAAAATCAATTAGCAGATATCTTTACCAAACCTCTCCAAGAGGATAGGTTCAAAAAGATCTTGGATGAACTTTCAATTCTTAATTTGTCTAAAATTAATTGATTTATCTTGGTCATGTTATTATATTTTTTATTATATAATTTTTATTTTTATTGTATTTTTATATTTTTATCTGTTTTGTTTTAAAAAATAAAAAAAAAATAAGTATGTACAATTTTAGTTAGGCATGTGAGGATAGGAAAACCATCAGAGGACGGAATGTCCAGTTTAGTGAAAAGCTCCCTGACGTGGCAGCCTAGAGAAAAGTGGACGCCTTCTCTGCCATTGGACAGCACGTGTGGCGCATGCCTCCGTGTTCCACGCCATGCATTGAATGCATTTACGGCCACGTGACTCAGCCATCCAATCCATCATCTCACTAGCTTCCTAGGCATACGGCGCATTTAATTTCTCTGTCTCCTTCACGTTTCCTCACGTTCCCTCACGGTCCCTCACTCGTCTCCTCACATGTTCTCCTTGTTCATCTCCCATCCTCGTCTATTTGTTTCCCATCCTCCATCATTTTCACTCATCAACCTTTTGCCCAGAAAACCTTTCATCACTCAACAGTTTCTTCCCTCACCTTCTTGTATCAATGGCTCGAATCAAAATGACTGTAAAGCGCAAAAAATCCTACCAAGAACCAGAGAAAAACCAAGACGTCTACTCAAGCACTGAGTCAGATTATAATGAAGAAAACCAATCTGAAGAAACTTCCATGAACACCATTTCTTCATCTCAACCATCCAAAAGCTCCTCTCCTTCTATTACTCCAAAAATCGTCAAAAAATCCTCCTCCTCAACTCCTTCCAGGCGCTCCTCCAAAATCATGTATGGAGCTGTTTCGACCAAAAAGGCAACCCCTCAGGACAACACGATTCATGTCATCAACTCTGATGATTCAGAGACCACTCCTCCTGTTGAACCAGCACAACAACCTCCTCCTGCAAAATCAAATTCTGAAACTTCAACTCCCAAAAAGGCCAAACCATCTTC
>NW_027339766.1:0-1151 GCF_000331145.2 Cicer arietinum | reverse complement strand
AGTATGGTACTGAAAGGGGTTCATATGGAAATTAATCCCACCACACTATGTCAAATACTTGATATACGTGATGAAGGAGCTCACTGCTTATCTGAGACATGGTATTCACAGTGTGTCATCACTAGGACCTCTGTGCTCCAAAACACCCTCATCAAACCTCCTAAACCATTGGTGGCCTCCAACCTCGTCCCCTTGTGTCGCATCCTTCACAGTATCTGTGTCCGGCCACTCCATCACTCCTCGGGCTGGCAGTTTTGAGAAAGTCACAGAACTGGATCTGATGATTATTCATCACATGATTACTGGTACTCCTCTTCATTTGGGTCATGTTATTTTCACCTTCATGTTGAATGCTGTTGTATTGGGACGATCTGCTCCCTATGGGATGATTTTAACAAAAATCTTCAAATTTTTCAAAATCACACTTGATGATGAACATTCCATCCACTTCAACAACACTTTTTCTATGAAGAACATTAAACAGATGAAGATTCAAAATGATGACCGTCCTGCCTCAAAGAAAAGAAAAACTTGTCCTTCCTCTGTTTCTCAAAACTCTGAAGATGAAACATCTCATCCTCCACCTGAGGATACACCATCACCACTTATTCCAGAACCAACCTCTCCACTGCGTAACTCTCTTGATACTACTCCTTCTCCTGCCTCACCTGTCCCCACAACAACTCAGTCTACACCAATCCACAAAATGACTCCCCTTCCTAAAGAATTTTGTCATCATCAAAAAGGGGGAGATTATTGAGACAAAATCTCTCAAATGATTTTAATGATAACAAAATTACTTAAGAGATTATGATTGTGGTTAATGACTAACATGTTTTCTTGAGTGTATTCATATAAGATAATAGGTTTTTAATCATTAAGGCAAAAAGAAGGAAAATGTGATTTTGGCCTGAGGATGGAAAACCCACGTGAGGATGGAAATTGCTGCAAACGTGAGGATGGGCTGCAATTTGAAAAAACTCCAGATTTGGACAATCTGATCTCTCACCAAAACAAATGTGTTTATTCAAATACATAATAATGTAAAACATGAATAAACAAAGCATTTAAAATTAAGAGTCAAAAGTTCAAAAGAAAAAGATGAATATGGCTAGATCTAGTATGCAGAGGATGGCATAATAGGCAGAGGA
>NW_027339765.1:0-1164 GCF_000331145.2 Cicer arietinum | reverse complement strand
CTTGTGTATCCAATAGGTGTGTTTGTGTCATTGGATGAACATTTAGGTCATTTTCGTCCTCCCTCTGCTTATTCTTGTCCAATTAGGGTTTTTAACCAATCTTGTGCATCCAATAAGTTCATTTGTGCCATTGGATGAAGATTTAGGTCATTTTCGTCCTCCCTAGTCTTATTCATGTCCAATTAGGGTTTTTAAAAAATCTAGTGCATCCAATAGGTGTGTTTGTGTCATTGGTTGAACAATTAGGTCATTTTCGTGCTTCCTTGGCTTATTCTTGTCCAATTAGGGTTTATTTTTACAAATCTTGTGCATCCAATAGGTGTGTTTGTGTCATTGGATTAACAATTAGGTCATTTTTGTCCTTCCTTGGGTTGTTCTTGTCCAATTAGGGTTTTTAACCAATCTTGTGCCTCCAATAAGATCATTTGTGTCAATGGATGAACATTTAGGTCATTTTCGTCCTCCCTAGGTTTATTCTAATCCAATTAGGGTTTTTAACCAATCTTGTGCATCCTATAGGTGTGTTTGTGTCATTGGATGAACATTTAGGTCATTTTCGTCCTCCCTCTGCTTATTCTTGTCCAATTAGGGATTTTAACCAATCTTGTGCATCCAATAGGTGTGTTTGTGTCATTGGTTGAACATTTAGGTCATTTTCGTCCTCCCTAGGCTTATTCTTGTCCAAATAGGGTTTTTAACAAATCTTTTGTATCCAATAAGTTCATTTGTGTCGTTGGATGAACATTTAGGTCCTTTTCGTCCTCCCTAGGTTTATTCTAGTCCAATTAGAGTGTTTAACCAAACTTGTGCATCCAATAGGTGTGTTTGTGTCATTGGATGAACATTTAGGTCATTTTCGTCTTTCCTTGGCCTATTCTTGTCCAATTAGGGTTTTGAACCAATCTTGTGCATCCAATAAGTTCATTTGTGTCATTGGATGAACATTTAGGTCATTTTCGTCTTTCCTTGGCCTATTCTTGTCCAATTAGGGTTTTGAACCAATCTTGTGCATCCAATAGGTGTGTTTGTGTCATTGGATGAATATCTAGGTCATTTACATCCTCCCTAGACTTATTCTAGTCGAACTATGGTTTTAAAGCCATCTTGTGCATCCAATATGTGGATTTGTGTCATTGGATGAACATTTAGGTCATTTTCGTCCTC
>NW_027339764.1:9120-9401 GCF_000331145.2 Cicer arietinum | reverse complement strand
ACAAAATGGACTAGATATGACCTAGACCCTTAACCCTTAACCATAAACCTGAACCGTAAAACAGTAAAGACTAAACCATAAACCCTAAACCTTAAACCCAAAACCATAAACCCTAATCACTAAACACTAAAACCAAAAAACCTAAACCCTAAATCTTAAACCTAGTAAAGACCAAAATGACCTAAAAATTTAATGCATTTTGACTTTTGTTCTTATTGGACGAACAATAATGAATAGACCTAGAATACACCTAGTAAATAACAAAATGACCTAAAATCTAT
>NW_027339764.1:7227-8931 GCF_000331145.2 Cicer arietinum | reverse complement strand
CCTAAACCCTAATCCGTAAACCCTAAACCCTAAACACTAAAACAAAACACCTAAGATCAAAATGACCTGAATCTTAAACCCTAAATCCCATACCCCAAGCCCTAAAATGAATAAGAACTAAAATGGAAAAAAAGAAACATATCAAAAACTAAAACGTCCTAAAATCTAAATCAAGTAACACTTTTGCACTAATAGGTTCACCTACATTGATTAACAACTAAAATGGACAACAACAAAAAAAATTGACAGAAAGAAACATAACAACAACAAAAAGTTACCTAAAATAAAAATCTAGTAACAGTTATGCACTTATTCGACGAACCACATTGATTCAGAAACAAAATGGACTAGATATGACCTAGACGCTTAACCCTAAAACATAAACCCGAACCGCAAAACACCAAAGCCTAAACTCTATACCCTAAACCCTAAACCTAAACCCAAAACCATAAACCCTAAACCCTAAACCCTAATTCGTAAACCCTAAACCCTAAACACTAAAACAAAACACCTAAGACCAAAATGACCTGAATCTTAAACCCTAAATCCCATACCCCAAACCCTAAAATGAATAAGAACTAAAATGGAAAAAAAGAAACATATCAAAAACTAAAACGTCCTAAAATCTAAATCAAGTGACACTTTTGCACTAATTGGTTCACCTACATTGATTAACAACTAAAATGGACAACAACAACAAAAATTGAAAGAAAGAAACATAACAACAACAAAAAATTACCTAAAATCAAAATCTAGTAACAGTTATGCACTTATTCGACGAACTACATTGATTCAGAAACAAAATGGACTAGATATGACCTAGACCCTTAACCCTTAACCATAAACCTGAACCGTAAAACACTGAAGACTAAACCATAAACCCTAAACCTTAAACCCTAAACCATAAACCCTAATCACTAAACACTAAAACCAAAAAACCTAAACCCTAAATCTTAAACCTAGTAAAGACCAAAATGACCTAAAATATTAATGGATTTTGACTTTTGTTCTTATTGGACGAACAATAATGAATAGACCTAGAATACGCCTAGTAAATAACAAAATGACCTAAAATCTATATCCATTGAGAATTTTGGTTTTATTACATGAACTACATTGATTAAGAACCAAAGTGGACTAGATATGACCTAGACCCTTAACCCTTAACCATAAACCCGAAACGCAAAACCCTAACCCCTAAACCGTAAACCCTAAACCCAAACGCTAAACCCTAAAACCTAAACCCTAAACCCTAAACCCTAAACCCTAAACCTTAAACCCAAAAACTTAAACCCTAAACCCTAAAACCTAAAACCAAAAATCAAAAACTTAAAATCTAAAACCTAAAACCTAAAACCAAAAACCTAAAACCTATAACCTAAAACCTAAAACCTAAAACCTAAAACCTAAAACCTAAAACTTAAAACCTAAAACCTGAAACCTAAAACCTAAAACCTAAAACCTAAACCTAAAACCTAAAACCTAAAACCTAAAAACTAAACCCTAAACCCTAAACCTAGACCAGAACCGCAAAACCCTAAAGCCTAAACCCCTAACCCTAAACCATAAACCCGAACCGCAAAACCCTAAAGCGTAAACCCTAAACCCTAAACCTAAACCCTAAACTCTAAACCCTAAACCCTAAACCCTAAACCCTAAACCATAAACCATAAACCCTAAACCCTAAACCCTAAACCCTAAACC
>NW_027339764.1:4324-4733 GCF_000331145.2 Cicer arietinum | reverse complement strand
CCTAAAACCTAAAACCTAAAACCTAAAACCTAAAACCTAAAACCTAAAACCTAAAACCTAAAACCTAAAACCTAAAACCTAAAACCTAAAACCTAAAACCTAAAACCTAAAACCTAAAACCTAAAACCTAAAACCTAAAACCTAAAACCTAAAACCTAAAACCTAAAACCTAAAACCTAAAACCTAAAACCTAAAACCTAAAACCTAAAACCTAAAACCTAAAACCTAAAACGTAAAACCAAAAACCGAAATCCTAAAACCAAACATCGAAGACCTAAATCCTAAAACCTAAAATCTAAATCAAGTGACACTTTTGCAATAATAGGTTGAACAATATTGATTAACAACCAAAATGGACAACAACAAAAAACATAACAAATTCCACAATGACCTAAAATTTTAATATATT
>NW_027339764.1:3311-4312 GCF_000331145.2 Cicer arietinum | reverse complement strand
CATTGAGAATTATGCTTTTAATTATATCATGAAATACATTGGTTAAAATCGAAATGGACTAGAATAGACCTAGGCCTTAAACCATAAAACCTAAACCCTAAACCCTAATCCCTTAACCTAGTAAAGACCAAATTAACCTAAAATATTAATTTATTGAGACTTTTGTTCTTATTGGACAAACTAGATATATAAGAACTTAAATTGACAGAAAGAAACATAACAAAAACAATAATGACCTTAAATTATGCACTTATTCCTAAACCCTAAACCGAAACGCAAAACACTATAACCTAGATATGACCTAGACCCTTAACCATAAACTCGAAACACAAAACACTATAACCTAAACCCTAAACCCTAAACCCAAGCCCTAAACCCTAGACCCTAAACCCTAAAGTACAGTGTTTTAGAAACAAAATGGATTAGATTCCACCTAGTATTAAACAAAATGAACTAAAATCTATATCCATTGAGAATTATGCTTTTAATTATTTCATGAAATACATTGGTTAAAACCAAAACGGACTAGAATAGACTTAGGCCCTTAAACCATAAAACCTAAACCCTAAACCCTAATCCCTGAACCTAGTAAAGACCAAAATAACCTAAAATATTAATTTATTGAGACTTTTGTACTAATTGGACAAACTACATATATAAGAAATAAAATTGACAGAAAGAAACATAACAAAAACGAAAAGGACGTAAAATCAAAATCTAGTAACACTTATGCACGTATGCGACGAACTACATTGATTAAGAAACAAAAAGGACTAGATATGACCTAGACCCTTAACCCTAAAACATAAACCCGAACCGCAAAACACTAAAGCCTAAACCCTAAACCCTAATCCTAAACCCAAAACCATAAACCATAAACCCTAAACCCTAAACCCTAATTCGTAAACCCTAAACCCTAAACACTAAAACAAAACACCTAAGACCAAAATGACCTTAATCTTAAACCCTAAATCCCATACCCCAAACCCTAAAATGAATAA
>NW_027339764.1:0-3148 GCF_000331145.2 Cicer arietinum | reverse complement strand
AACTACATTGATTAACAAATAAAATGGACAACAAAAATAATTGACAGAAAGAAACATAACAACAACAAAAAATTACCTAAAATCAAAATCTAGTAACAGTTATGCACTTATTCGACGAACTACATTGATTCAGAAACAAAATGGACTAGATATGACCTAGACCCTTAACCATAAACCTGAACCGTAAAACACTAAAGACTAAACCATAAACCCTAAACTTTAAACCCTAAACCCTAATCACTAAACACTAAAACCAAAAAACCTCAACCCTAATTCTTAAACCTAGTAAAGACCAAAATGACCTAAAATATTAACGCATTTTGACTTTTGTTCTTATTGGACGAACTACGATGAATAGACCTTGAATACACCTAGTAAATAACAAAATGACCTAAAATCTATATCCATTGAGAATTTTGCTTTTATTACACGAACTACATTGATTAAGGACCAAAATGGACTACATATGACCTAGACGCTTAACCCTTAACCATTACTCTAAAATCTAAATCTAAAACCTAAAACCTAAAACCTAAAACCTAAATCCTAAAAGCTAAAATCTAAATCTAAAACCTAAAACCTAAAACCTAAATCCTAAAAGCTAAAATCTAAATCTAAAACCTAAAACCTAAAACCTAAATCCTAAAAGCTAAAATCTAAATCTAAAACCTAAAACCTAAAACCTAAACCTAAAACCTAAAACCTAAAACCTAAAACCTAAAACCTAAAACCTAAAACCTAAAACCTAAAACCTAAAACCTAAAACCTAAAACCTAAAACCTAAAACCTAAAACCTAAAACATAAAACCTAAAACCTAAAACCTAAAACCTAAAACCTAAAACCTAAAACCTAAAACCTAAAACCTAAAACATAAAACCTAAAACCTAAAACCTAAAACATAAAACCTAAAACCTAAAACCTAAAACCAAAAACCTAAAACCTAAAACCTAAAACCAAAAACCTAAAACCTAAAACCTAAAACCAAAAACCTAAAACCTAAAACCTAAAACCAAAAACCTAAAACCTAAAACCTAAAACCAAAAACCTAAAACCTAAAACCTAAAACCAAAAACCTAAAACCTAAAACCTAAAACCAAAAACCTAAAACCTAAAACCTAAAACCAAAAACCTAAAACCTAAAACCTAAAACATAAAACCTAAAACCTAAAACCTAAAACCAAAAACCTAAAACCTAAAACCTAAAACCAAAAACCTAAAACCTAAAACCTAAAACCAAAAACCTAAAACCTAAAACCTAAAACCAAAAACCTAAAACCTAAAACCTAAAACCAAAAACCTAAAACCTAAAACCTAAAACCAAAAACCTAAAACCTAAAACCTAAAACCAAAAACCTAAAACCTAAAACCTAAAACCAAAAACCTAAAACCTAAAACCTAAAACCAAAAACCAAAAACCTAAAACCTAAAACCTAAAACCAAAAACCAAAAACCTAAAACCTAAAACCTAAAACCAAAAACCAAAAACCTAAAACCTAAAACCTAAAACCAAAAACCAAAAACCTAAAACCTAAAACCTAAAACCAAAAACCTAAAACCTAAAACCTAAAACCAAAAACCAAAAACCTAAAACCTTAAACCCAAAACCTTAAACCCTAAACCCTAAATCCTAAAACCTAAAACGTAAAACCATAAACCAAAATCCTAAAACCAAGCACCGAAGCCCTAAATCCTAAAACCTAAAATCTAAATCAAGTGACACTTTTGCACTAATAGGTTGAACAATATTGATTAACAACCAAAATGGACAACAACAAAAAACATAACATATTCCACAATGACCTAAAATTTTAATATATTGAATCTTTTGCACTTATTAGACGAACTACAGTGTTTTAGAAACAACATGGACTAGATTCAACCTAGTAAACAACAAAATAACCTAAAATCTATATCCATTGAGAATTATGCTTTATATTATATCATGAAATACATTGGTTAAAACAGAAATGGACTAGAATAGACCTAGGCCCTTAAACCATAAAACCTAAACCCTAAACCCTAATCCCTTAACCTAGTAAAGACCAAATTAACCTAAAATATTAATTTATTGAGACTTTTGTACTTATTGGACAAATTACATATATAAGAACTAAAATTGACAGAAAGAAACATAACAAAAACATTAATGACCTAAAATTATGCACTTATTCGACGATCTACATTGATTAAGAAACAAAATGGACTAGATATGACCTAGACCCTTAACCAAAACCATAAACCCGAACCACAAAACCCTTAACCTAAACCCTAAACCCTAAACCCTAAACCCTAAACACTGAAACCGAACACCTAAGACCAAAATGACGTTAATCTTAAACCCTAAACCCTAAAATGATAAGAACTGAAATGGAAAAAAAGAAATATATCAAAAACCAAAACGTCCTAAAATCTAAATCAAGTGGCACTTTTGCACTAATAGGTTGAACTACATTGATTAACAACAAAAATGGACAACAACAAAAAAAATTGACAGAAAGAAACAAAACAACAACAAAAAATGACCTAAAATCAAAATCTAGTAACACTTATGCACTTATTCGACAAACTGCATTGATTAAGAAACAAAATGGACTAGATTCCACCTAGTAAACAACAAAATAACCTAAAATCTATATCCATTGAGAATTATGCTTTTAATTATATCATGAAATACATTGGTTAAAATCGAAATGGACTAGAATAGACCTAGGCCCTTAAACCATAAAACCTAAACCCTAATCCCTTAACCTATTAAAGACCAAATTAACCTCAAATATTAATTTATTGAGAATTTTGTACTTATTGGACAAACTAGATATATAAGAACTAAAATTGATAGAAAGAAACATAACAAAAACAATAATGACCTTAAATTATGCACTTATTCGATGAACTACATAAACCCTAAACCGTAAACCCTAAACCCTAAACCTAAACCCTAAACACTAAACCCTAAGCCCGAAACCCTAAACCCTAAACCATAAACCCTAAACCATAAATCATAAACTGTAAACCCTAAACCCTAAACTATAAACCCTAAACCCTAAAATGATAAGAACTGAAATGGAAAAAAAGAAATATATCAAAAACCAAAACGTCCTAAAATGTAAATCAAGTGGCACTTTTGCACTAATAGGTTGAACTACA
>NW_027339763.1:15919-17000 GCF_000331145.2 Cicer arietinum | reverse complement strand
CATTTATGTAATTTTTAAAATTAATTATGATTAAAATTAAATATTTATAATAATTTAAGAGTTATGTTTTATTTATCGTGTTAAATTATTTATATCGATGATATATGTTAATTAAATTAAAATTTGATTTTATTTGTTTATTTCATAAAATTATGAATTTAAAGATCTCCTCTGGTCAAATATAATTAATGATAAAAATATTACAATAACATAAAAAAATGAGAAGCAAATTTGGGCACTCTTTGTGGTGGCAGGCAAGCACATGAAAAATGAGAAATAAAAGGTAAACACTTCAACCTTAAAAAATCATTCATCTTCTTAAAAAATAGAGCAATAGCATAGCATATCCATTTTCCCCTGAGTGTTCCAAAATGACAGGAGAACAACACACAACAACATCGGTATCCGATGAGTCCAACCTGAAGGCCCCACTTCTTCCAATCCAACGAACACAAAGCATCATAATCCCCTTCAACTTCAAATCCCTTTTCAACCTCAAAAACTTTTATGTGATTTTAGGACCTTTACTGTCCCTTATGGTATGCCTCTTTGTAAAAATCGAGAGCATAAGCAGCCGTAACATGCTTGCTGTAATTGCTTGGGTTTTCAGTTGGTGGGTGACATCTGCTTTACCATTACCTGTGACTTCTATGTGTCCTCTCTTTCTATTTCCTCTCTTTGGTATTTCTTCAGCTGATACAGTTGCTCATTCTTACATGGATGATGTCATTACCCTTGTTCTGGGAAGTTTCATTCTTGCTCTCGCCGTTGAACGCTACAACGTTCACAGAAGATTGGCCTTGACCGTGAGTTTCTATTATTATTATTATCATCAATTAAATGATTCAGTTCTTCCCAATTTTTATTTTTTTATTCATATCAAATTATTTCGTCAGATTTGATTTGTTATCTTCCAACTTTCAATCAAGCATTCGATATAATCAGTTTCGATTTGGGTGTTGAATACCTCTACTCAATTACTGAATTTTTTTTTGACAAATACTCAATTATTGGATATAATTATATAAGAAATAATTGTTTGAATCAGCTTAAGAAATAATTAAATGAACCTCGTGGAACT
>NW_027339763.1:4664-5919 GCF_000331145.2 Cicer arietinum | reverse complement strand
GTTCAGCTTACCATCCACAAACGGACGGGCAGACTGAAAGGACGAATCAGTCCTTGGAAGATCCGTTGAGAGCATGTGTACTAGATGATAGGGGAAACTGGGATGATGTACTTCCGTTAATTGAATTCACTTACAACAATAGTTTCCACGCAAGTATTGGAATGGCACCATATGAAGCTTTATATGGGCGCAAGTGTCAAACGCCCTTGTGTTGGTATAAAGACGGTGAGAATATGATTGTCGGACCAGAGATGGTGCAACAGACCACAGCTAAAGTAAGGAAGATCAAGGAGAAAATGAAGACTTCACAAGATCGCCAGAAGAGTTACGCGGACAAGCGTCGCAGACTTTTGGAATTCGAACAGGGTGACCATGTATTTCTACGAGTCACACCTACTACTGGAGTAGGTAGAGCCTTGAAATCGAAGAAGCTGACTCCGAAATTCATTGGACCATATCAGATTTCTGCACGAATTGGGCCAGTTGCTTATCGGATTGCATTACCTCCGATACTGTCCAATATCCATGACGTGTTTCATGTGTCGCAGTTGAGGAAATATCTCGCAGATCCATCTCACGTGATCGAACCAGACACAATCCAGCTAAAGGATAACCTGTCGTTCGAAGTACCACCCGTGAGAATTGATGACAGGAAGATTAAGCGGTTGAGGACCAAGGATGTTTCGTTGGTCAAGGTGATCTGGAACCCAATTACTGGAGATGCGACTTGGGAACTGGAGAGCAAGATGAGGGAACAACACCCAGAGTTATTTATCGATGCATAGTTTCGAGGACGAAACTAATTTTAGGGGGGGAGTAATGTAAGACCCATAATTTTAAAGTACCATTTATGTATTTTTGGTGTATTTTGGATTTTGGCTCGGAGGCTTTTAAGCCAAAGTTAATAATATTTTGGAGTTTTATAATCAAAAAGATATTTTGATGCCAATTAAAATTTCTCGTCGAAAAATAAATTGAATTTAACTGCGATGAATCCTTTACGGAGAATTTAATGCGTTTCGGGTGAAACGGTAATTTAATAAATATCTAGATTTTGAGATATTTGTTAAGTTATATTTATTATATTTATATATGTTTGTTTGGAGGGAAAAAGAAAGGAAAACTAGAAGGAAGGAAAAGGAAAAGAAAATAGTATATAAAGGAAGGAAGGAAAAAGGAAGAAAGGAAAAACAAAGGAAAGAAAAAGAAAGGAAGGAAATTTCCAAATTTCCATCTCCTTCCTCTGAACATCACG
>NW_027339763.1:1812-3549 GCF_000331145.2 Cicer arietinum | reverse complement strand
CCTTGGTAAACTGTATTGACCCGTGATAGGTGGTACGTTTACGATTTACGTTTTTGGTGAATTGTGCTGACCCGTGATAGGTGGCACCTCGGTAAACAGTACTGGTCTGTGATAGGCGGTACGTTTACGATTCCCGCTTTTTCTTTTAGTAAATCGTGTTGACCCGTGATAGGTGACACCATGGTAACTGTACTGACCCGTGATAGGTGGTACATTTACGATTTCCGCTTTTTCTTTTAGTAAATCGTGTTGACCCGTGATAGGTGGCACCTCGGTAAACAGTACTGGTCTGTGATAGGCGGTACGTTTACGATTCTCGCTTTTTCTTTTAGTAAATCGTGTTGACCCGTGATAGGTGGCACCTCGGTAAACAGTACTGGTCTGTGATAGGCGGTACGTTTACGATTCTCGCTTTTTCTTTTAGTAAATCGTGTTGACCCGTGATAGGTGACACCTCGGTAAACTGTACTGACCCGTGATAGGTGGTACGTTTATGATTTACGCATTTTAGTAAATCGTGCTGACCCGTGATAGGTGGCACCTCGGTAATTGGTACTTTGGCCTGTGATGGGCGGTACAATTATGATTTACGGCCCTTCGAGGAGGGTTTTGGTTTGGAATTCCGAGTCCATGCATTTTGGCATATACGCATTGCATTAGGGTGCTTGGCACGCGAGTCGTGTTTGATTCGAGTCTATGTTTGAGTGTTTTGAATTTTGATTTATCGTGGTAATCGCGTTGAAGGTGCTAAGTGTTATGTGTTAATTATTGTGTGTAAGTATGATGGTTTTCGAAATCCCATTTGCCGTGGTAATCGTGTAGGAATTGCTAAGTGTTAGGTTGTGGACTTGATTAGAAATGACTTGAGTTAATTCATAAATTTTTGGAAAATTGATCAGGGAAATCGATTTCCCAATCGATTGGATGGTAGACAGGGACTTGGCCAAATGGACAAAATCGATTAGCCAATCGATTTTGTAATCAGTTTTCGAAAATCATTTACGAAATCGATTGCCCAATCGATTGGGCCTTAAGTCAGGGACTCACCCATATTTGACCAAATCGATTTTGAAATCGATTGGCTTAAAACCTGGGGGCTCAGTACTCACTTAATCGATTGCCAAATCGATTGCCAAATCGATTGATTCAGCCCAGGATTCTTTTTTCATTAAAAACCTTCACCCCAATCGATTTCCCAATCAATTGGCTCAGTGAAAATCCTCAGTTTGAGTTAGATGATTGATTCTCAACCTTGTTTATGCATGTTTGGCATATGGAAACCCTTTTAAGGTGCATGCTTAGTTGAAAAGTTATTTTGGGCATTTAAAAACTTAATTGTTATGTGTTAACTGTTATTTTTTTTGGTTGGTGACCCTTTACAATTATTGTGGAAATCTGGGCTTTGCCCTCAGATGAGAGTCAGGACGGTCCTACCGGTTCGTACCCTACGGACGGGAATGGAGATGGGGACGCTTGACTGCAGTTACGTTAGGAGGATCTCACGGGGCGCGTGAAGATCACTCAGGGTGTATAGCTTTTTGGTAGGATGATCAGATTAGGATGATGTATAGGGACTAGGTGTCCTTCTTTTTGGATTAGAGTATTTACAGTTTGGAAAACTGTACTTATACTAATATTGTCAGTTTGACTTCTTATGTGAATGGGTTCCATGTACCATTTATTGTTGTGTAAATGTTTTGGATTTATAATTGGAGAAACTTTTCCGCTGCTTGTAAA
>NW_027339763.1:0-1250 GCF_000331145.2 Cicer arietinum | reverse complement strand
TTATTTTGATTTCATTTTTAATTGGCAAGCATTGTATGAACTTTTAGCATATGGAAAATCCTTTTAAGGTGCATGCTTAGTTGAAAGGTTATTTTGTGCATTTAAAACTTAAATGTTATGTGTTATCTGTTAATTTCGGTTGGTGACCCTTTACAATTATTGTGGAAATCTGGGCTTTGCCCTCAGATGAGAGTCAGGACGATCCTACCGGTTCGTACCCTACGGACGGGAATGGAGATGGGAACGCTTGACTGCAGCTATGTTAAGAGGATCTCACGGGGCGCGTGGAGATCACTCAGGGTGTTTAGTTGTCTTGTAAAATGATCAGATTAGGTTGACATAGAGGGATCAGATGTCTTTCTTTTGTATTGTATTTATTTTAAAATGGAAGACTGTACCTATACTAATATTGTCAGCTTGACATGTTATTTTCGATGGGTTACATGTACCAACTTTTGACGTGTAAATACTTTGGATTCGTATTTCAAAAACTATTTCGCTGCTTGTAAATTCTGTTGACTTAATCGTCGTTGTGTTACGACTTAAATATTTATCCAAATGTATTTTACCTTATTTAATTCTCTGTTTTATTTTAATTCTTTTGAAAAAAAAAATACACCCTCGCTTAGAAAAACGGGGTGTTACACAATTATTTATCCAAAGGTATTTCCTTATTTGTTTTTCTCTGTTTTATTTTAATCTCTTTTGAAAAAAAAATATACACCTTCGCTTTAAAAATCAGGGTGTTACATTGAACTTTCTTGGAGAGAAGGACAACTCATCATCGTCTAAATCCATACTTTGATCAATTCACTTTCTTCTAATTATTCTTCATTTTGTAGAGCCTTAAAACCATGTTTCTTACCCTTAGACTTTAAGGCAATAAATTTTCAGTTTTTCTTTACCCCGTCTTCATTCAACTCTGTATCATGGGATCTTAGTGAATTCATAAGCACTTCAAGGACCAACGTCTTGCAAGTAAGACTCCTCATAATCTTTTTTACATGATCAACAATTGTATAGCTCTTGTTGAGATCTTTCAACCCAGACACTAATGTATGAAATATGGAAAATACCTTCTTAAAGTCTTCATCTTCTTCCATATGCAATAATTCATACTTTCTTACCAATAGATTTGCTTTATATTCTTACACTTTCTTATTTCCTTCATATTTGAGGTATAAAACAGTAAAGATTCTCTGAGTTGTTTCCATGTCACTGTATTTGTCAAACTATTTGATGACAATAGC
>NW_027339762.1:1266-1554 GCF_000331145.2 Cicer arietinum | reverse complement strand
CTATGGATGTGTGTGAAGTTATTAAACACCCTATGAAAAGGGGTAGGCAACACTTTTTTTGAGGAGGCCGGATGAAACAAGTTGTGACTAGTGTGTTGAATCTGAGTACAAGCCTAGTGTGGATTGCTACTCGTACTTTAAGTTTCGAGGACGAAACTAATTTTAGGGGGGTAGTAATGTAAGACCCATAATTTTAAAGTATACTTTATGTATTTTAGTGTTTTTTGGTATTGAACTCGGAGGCTTTTTAGCCAAAGTTATTAATATTTTGGAGTTTATATGACCAAA
>NW_027339762.1:0-957 GCF_000331145.2 Cicer arietinum | reverse complement strand
TCTTTCTTCTTCGATTGATTTTGCTTCTTTTTCGTTTCTTTAAGTTCGAGAATTGAAACCCAAGGCTAGTGGGTGAGAAAGATCAAGTTCCCAACTCCTTCCTCCTTCCCGGATTCAAAAACGGAGTTAGGGATTTCAAAACCGTCAAACACAAACCTCCCCATTTCATCTAGATCTAAGCTTCGTTTCGCGAAGAGATAGAAGGGAGAGTTGCTCACTACCACACTACGGTGCTAGGGAACCAACCTTGGAAGCGACGTTGCGAGCGGAGATTTTACCGGATTTACCCGCGGTACCTTAATCGCGCGTTAAAGCTAACGTGAAGGTAAGGGCTCCTTCCAAACTTTTAGTTTGCATTTAGGGACTTATCTGTGGTTGTGTGGAAAGGAATTTGTTAGGGTTGAAATGTTGATTTGGGGGAAAATGAATCTAAGGCTTTATGGGTAAAATCTTAGAGTTAGGTTTTGATTATATTGATGAATGTTTCGTGGAAAATGAATTTAAACTCATTTATGTATGATTTTGAGTAAATGAAACTTGTTGTGTTTGAGTGGTGGATTGTGTTGATTTGTGTTCGTCGTATTTGACGTGTTCTTAATTAATACTGATGAAATTTGATGTGCGTATGGTTGGATTCTGTGGAGAAATGAATTGATGTGTTATGGTGTGAGTTGTGGATTGGATCTGATAATAGGTTTGAGTTTGTTTTGTGTGGAATTTGAAAACCATTAGAGTTAAACGAGTATTAAGAATGGGGAATCTCTTAATGTCTACGTTTACTTAATGTTGGCCTGAAAACCATTAGAGTTAAATGAGTATTAAAAATGGGGTATCTTTTAATATCTCGGTTTACTTAATGTGTGTTTGGGAAAATCGTTTAAG
The DNA here is from genome assembly GCF_000331145.2 of Cicer arietinum. Lineage (NCBI taxonomy): Eukaryota > Viridiplantae > Streptophyta > Magnoliopsida > Fabales > Fabaceae > Cicer > Cicer arietinum. The sequence continues at coordinate 75 of NW_027339762.1, read as the reverse complement.
TTAAATAAGTATTAAGAATGGGGAATCTCTTAATGTCTTGTTTACTTAATGTTTGTTGTGAAAATCGTTTAAGTT
>NW_027339761.1:0-3346 GCF_000331145.2 Cicer arietinum | reverse complement strand
AAAAACCATAATTGGACAAGAATAAACCTACGGAGGACGAAAATGACCTAAATGTTAATCGAATGACACAAATGAACTTATTGGATGCACAAGATTGTTGAAAACCCTAATTGGACTAGAATGAACTTAGGGAGGACGAAAATGACCTAAATGTTAATCCAATGACAAAAACGAACTTATTGGATGACCAAAATTGGTTAAAAACCTTACTTGAACGAGAATAAACCTAGGGAGGACGAAAATGAACTAAATGTTCATCCAATGACACAAACACACCTATTGAATGCACAAGATTGGTTAAAAACACTAATTGGACTAGAATAAACCTAGGAAGGACGAAAATGAACTAAATTTTAATCCAATGACACAAATGAACTTATTGGATTACCAAAAATTGTTAAAACCCCTAATTGAACTAGAATAAACCTAGGGAGAACGAAAATTTCCTAAATGTTCATCCAATGACATAAACACACTTATTGAATGCACAAGATTGGTTAAAAACCCTAATAAGACTAGAATAAACCTAGGGAAGACGAAAATGACCTAAATCTTAATCCAATGACACAAATTAACTTATTGGATGCACAAAATAGGTTTAAAATAATAATTGGACAAGAATAAGCCTACGAACGACAAAGATGACCTAATTGTTAATCTAATGACACAAATGAACTTATTGCATGAACAAGGTTGGTTAAAAACCTTAATTGGACAAGGATAAGTCTAGGGAGGACGAAAATGACCTAAATGTTCATCCAATGACACAAACACACCTATTAAATGCACAAGATTGGTTAAAAACCCTTATTGGACTAGAATAAACCTACGGAGGAAGAAAATGACCTAAATGTTAATCCCATGACACAAACACACCTATTGGAAGCATAAGATTTGCTAAAAACCCTAATTAGACAAGAATAAACCTAGGGAGGACGAAAATGACCTAAATGTTAATCCAATGACACAAATGAACTTATTGCATGCACAAGATTGGTTAAAAACCCTAATTGGACAAGAATAAGTCTAAGGAGGACGAAAATGACCTAAATGTTCATCCAATGATACAAACACACCTATAGGATGCACAAGATTGGTTAAAAACCCTAATTGGACAAGAATAAGTCTAAGGAGGACGAAAATGACCTAAATGTTCATCCAATGATACAAGCACACCTATAGGATGCACAAGATTGGTTAAAAACCCTAATTGGACAAGAATAAGTCTAAGGAGGACGAAAATGACCTAAATGTTCATCCAATGATACAAGCACACCTATAGGATGCACAAGATTGGTTAAAAACCCTAATTGGACAAGAATAAGTCTAAGGAGGACGAAAATGACCTAAATGTTCATCCAATGATACAAGCACACCTATAGGATGCACAAGATTGGTTAAAAACCCTAATTGGACAAGAATAAGTCTAAGGAGGACGAAAATGACCTAAATGTTCATCCAATGATACAAGCACACCTATAGGATGCACAAGATTGGTTAAAAACCCTAATTGGACAAGAATAAGTCTAAGGAGGACGAAAATGACCTAAATGTTCATCCAATGATACAAGCACACCTATAGGATGCACAAGATTGGTTAAAAACCCTAATTGGACAAGAATAAGTCTAAGGAGGACGAAAATGACCTAAATGTTCATCCAATGATACAAGCACACCTATAGGATGCACAAGATTGGTTAAAAACCCTAATTGGACAAGAATAAGTCTAAGGAGGACGAAAATGACCTAAATGTTCATCCAATGATACAAGCACACCTATAGGATGCACAAGATTGGTTAAAAACCCTAATTGGACAAGAATAAGTCTAAGGAGGACGAAAATGACCTAAATGTTCATCCAATGATACAAGCACACCTATAGGATGCACAAGATTGGTTAAAAACCCTAATTGGACAAGAATAAGTCTAAGGAGGACGAAAATGACCTAAATGTTCATCCAATGATACAAGCACACCTATAGGATGCACAAGATTGGTTAAAAACCCTAATTGGACAAGAATAAGTCTAAGGAGGACGAAAATGACCTAAATGTTCATCCAATGATACAAGCACACCTATAGGATGCACAAGATTGGTTAAAAACCCTAATTGGACAAGAATAAGTCTAAGGAGGACGAAAATGACCTAAATGTTCATCCAATGATACAAGCACACCTATAGGATGCACAAGATTGGTTAAAAACCCTAATTGGACAAGAATAAGTCTAAGGAGGACGAAAATGACCTAAATGTTCATCCAATGATACAAGCACACCTATAGGATGCACAAGATTGGTTAAAAACCCTAATTGGACAAGAATAAGTCTAAGGAGGACGAAAATGACCTAAATGTTCATCCAATGATACAAGCACACCTATAGGATGCACAAGATTGGTTAAAAACCCTAATTGGACAAGAATAAGTCTAAGGAGGACGAAAATGACCTAAATGTTCATCCAATGATACAAGCACACCTATAGGATGCACAAGATTGGTTAAAAACCCTAATTGGACAAGAATAAGTCTAAGGAGGACGAAAATGACCTAAATGTTCATCCAATGATACAAGCACACCTATAGGATGCACAAGATTGGTTAAAAACCCTAATTGGACAAGAATAAGTCTAAGGAGGACGAAAATGACCTAAATGTTCATCCAATGATACAAGCACACCTATAGGATGCACAAGATTGGTTAAAAACCCTAATTGGACAAGAATAAGTCTAAGGAGGACGAAAATGACCTAAATGTTCATCCAATGATACAAGCACACCTATAGGATGCACAAGATTGGTTAAAAACCCTAATTGGACAAGAATAAGTCTAAGGAGGACGAAAATGACCTAAATGTTCATCCAATGATACAAGCACACCTATAGGATGCACAAGATTGGTTAAAAACCCTAATTGGACAAGAATAAGTCTAAGGAGGACGAAAATGACCTAAATGTTCATCCAATGATACAAGCACACCTATAGGATGCACAAGATTGGTTAAAAACCCTAATTGGACAAGAATAAGTCTAAGGAGGACGAAAATGACCTAAATGTTCATCCAATGATACAAGCACACCTATAGGATGCACAAGATTGGTTAAAAACCCTAATTGGACAAGAATAAGTCTAAGGAGGACGAAAATGACCTAAATGTTCATCCAATGATACAAGCACACCTATAGGATGCACAAGATTGGTTAAAAACCCTAATTGAACTAGAATAAACCTAGGGAGGACGAAAATGACCTAAATGTTAATCGAATGACGCAAATGAACCTATTGAATGCACAAGATTGGTTAAAGACCCTAATTGGACAAGAATAAGCCTAGGGAGGATGAAAATGAC
>NW_027339760.1:0-34847 GCF_000331145.2 Cicer arietinum | reverse complement strand
CTCCAAAATATTATTAACTTTGGCTTAAAAGCCTCCGAGCCAAAATCCAAAGTACACCGAAAATACATAAAATGGTACTTTAAAATTATGGGTCTTACAGTTGTTGTCACAATGGAACTTATGTCTCTGAAACAAACTATTTTAGTCGGATGTATATTCTGATGTCATTATTTATTACATTTGTCGTTTGTGTTACAACTTGGTATTTTTTTTTATTAAGTTGAATTTATTTTATTTAAATAAATAAAAAATACACCCGTGCTGTTAAAAGTCGGGGTGTTACATTGTGGTATCAGGGCTTTGGTTTAAATTTCCTTGAGGCTGTGATTTGGGTGTCCTTAGTTGATCAAGAGTCGAGGTTAAGGGTATCAAGTAACTGTAGTCCAAGTGTACTTTATGTTTTGTTGTCTTGGGACAAGCATGATATGCTTAAGTAGTTTATTGTTTCTTATGAGAAATAGCGTGCCTTGTAGCACTTTAGTTGGAAGAGTAGTTAGAACATAAAACATTAGTCGACTTTGGTTGACGTATGTCTCTGAATTCCTTAAATGTATCGGTCTAGGAAAGATATGGTTGAAGTGAATCATGATGGCATGGGATTTATGAAGTGGTTCCAAGGATACATAAGTTATGTGTTGGTGTTAACTCAAAGATGACGAGTATGGATGAATTAACATTAGACTGATAATGGATTTCAAGTAAAGATCTAAGTGGATGACTTTTGTTAAGAAAAGTATTAGATGTTTCCTGGTAGATTTCAGAACGAGACTGGATGAAGTTTGATAACTATCAAAGAGATGTGAACATCACGGAATGGTTGAGAAGATGAGGCTTCCTTTTGGAATAACATTTGGTGCTTAGGTGTCCAGGAAGAGGCTTGTATTAAAGTTAAGGGGCACTGCATATTATGGGTGAATACTACCTTGGGTAGGAAAAAGACGCTTTGAGGAATAGTCGATACCTTGAGGGGGTAAGATTGAGCATTCGAGTTAAACTAGATTCGCAACTTAGATTGTTAAGTATGAATCTCATGACGATTATAAGAGTGAGAATATATATTTCGTGTGGTTTAGGAGATGGTAAGATGGATAGTGATTTTAGATGAAACTATAGACGCGTAAGTGGGAATTTTGGGTGATGTCTGGATAAATATAATGAGTTAAGCCTTGATATATTAAACCATATGTTACTATTAAGTGGAATTGGAAGTATAGAGTACGAGAATACTTAGAGATGGTAGCAAAGTAAGCTTTGAGTGTCTATTAAAGGATGATAATTACTAGGAGAGTGTGAATATTTTGATAAGTCGGATGGATTATTCGAGATTTGATTTAGGACCCTAAGATGGTTGATCTTTAAGTCGACGATTTAAAATCCACAAGGTTGGATGGAGGACTATGTGACGCCTTAAAACTTGTATAATTGAGGTAGTTGAGGTAGACAAAGGATAAATAATTCAAGTTATTGATGAAAGTGTTTGAAGATCTACTAAAAATGTTGTGTTATGATTAGAAGAGTTTTTAATTAGTGAGATTACTAAGACAATTAGAGTCAATGATGAAAAAGACCTGGTATTGTATCTTAAGATGAAATGGATGAAATTAGACGGTGTGATGAGTATTTGGAGATTTCAAGGATCAGATTTTAGAATTTTATTTAATGGTAGAAAGTGAAAAAGAAGAAATGTAACAAATGATTTATGGTTTAGTTGTTGGTCTTTGGAAGTCAAGCGTTAAGATTTAAAATGAGTGTTTCAGTGACTAGATGGACGATGAAAAATATGTAGGCCTTTGAGATATTTTACTGCAAAGTTATGAGGATAAAGTTTATAGATAATTATTTCTTAGGAAATGCTTAGTGAGAACATTTGAGGAGTAGTTCTTTAGGACATTCGATTGTTGGGATTCTTGCAGTTTGTATATCGGTGAAGGTTGAGAAGGAATAAGAAATCCAGCGAGTGAACCAATTTTTTTTTGAAAATGTTCCACGAAAACTTGTTGGAGCAGCACATGGAAATGTAGCTTATGCAATTAAGGATTCAGCAAAGGGATTATCTAACCTATAATTCAAACATTGTTATTATAAGGGTATGCCGATGATACAAAGGCCCTACTTGAGTGCATGTGATGGGGGTTGTTATTGTGTTCGTCAATCAAAGGAGTTAAATATTTGTTTGGTAGGAAAGAATTGAGCATGAAATGGAAAAGTTTGGTGGGAATTAGTAAGACTTGATTTATTGAAATCACTATAATGAAGAAAGACGAAGTATGATGGCAGATGAGCTAAGCAAATAAAGGACTCTAGATGTTGACCACAGGGACAGTTGAATGACGGTAGAGGTGAAAAGTGTTTGACATATATTTTAGATGTAGAATATTTCGTAAGAAGCATGAAAATTAGGAGGAATAAAGATTTTGTTTGAATTGTTGAAGGAATTCTTAATGACCAGGATGACAAGCTTCTTCGAAGGAAGAAAATTTTAATAGTAACAGGAAAGACAAAAGAAAGTCCAGTTAGGTTGGATGAAATTTTGGCACAATGGTGTGTACCAATTGTGGTTGTCAATGGTGTGTACCAAAAGCTTATTTTATTACAGTTTGTAATATGTGAGTAAATGGTACACACCATTGTCGAAATTAAAAATGGTACACAGTTTGGATGAAATTTTGGCACAATGGTGTGTACCAAAAATGGTTAGAATTTATATGTTACTCTTTTAATTACTCTTGAACTGAGTTTTAAAAAGGAAAAAAGTTTAGAGTATTTTATTAACTCAAAAATTTCGGTGCTTTAATAGTCGAGTGTGTGTATGTGATATTTGGCCAATATTTATTTTATTTAGTTGTAACTAAATAATATAGATTATTTGGTTTTTAAAGTTTGGTGTGTGAGAAAGATTTAATTTTGGAAATTTTGTTGTGTTTGGATTAGTTTTATTGTGAACAAATTGTTATAAATATTCATGTTTATGTAGTTAGCTCCTTGAGTCTCGAAAAGGAATCGAGACCGTTGGCACCGAGTTAGCGGTGGGGAGAACTATGATATATTAATGTTGTTTTGATGATTTATAGTTGAAAATTTTGGAGATTGAATATGGGTGATTAATGTTTGAAAATTGTGGTGACTCATGTTGGTGAAATTGATGTGTTCATAATTAATGTTACGAATTTTTGAGAAAAACTTTATGTGTAGATTGGTGGAAAAGTAATTTGATTCAATTTATGTGTGGATTGAATTTGGAGATGTGATTTATGTATGTTTGTGGAAATAGAAATTGGTGTGAATAAATATGTTTGAGTATGCTCTATGTTGTATCTGAAAAATCATTAGTGTTAAATGAGTATTAAAAATGGAGAATCTTTTAATAGTTGCATTTACTTATTGATTGTGGTGAAAAGAGTTAGAGAATACTCATGCATTTCATAGTAAATGGTGACCGCGATGGGGCCATGGTGATAGTGGTAACCGTGATGGGCCACGGGATGATGTCATGTGAATTGTTGGTTCATCTTATCCTTGCGGAGATTGTCGCGTCGTGCTGATCTGTGAGAGATTGCACTCTAGAATGTGTTGATCTGTGAGCGGTTGCACTCTAAAAAACTGTGTTGGTCTGTGAGCGACTGCACTCTTGTATGTCGTTATGGTCTGTAAGCGACTGCACGCTAGTAAATCGTGTTGATATGTGAGAGATTGCACTCTAGAATGTGCTGATCTGTGAGCAATTGCACTCTAGAAAATCGTGCTAGTTTGTGAGCGACTGCACTCTTATATGTCGTGTTGGTCTGTGAGCGACTGCACGCTAGTAAATCGTACTGATCTGTGAGTGATTTCACTCTAGAATGTGTTGATCTGTGAGCGATTGCACTCTAGAAAATCGTGTTGGTATGTGAGCGACTGCAAACTTGTATGTCGTGCTGGTCTGTGAGCGACTGCACGCTTGTAAATCATGTTGATCTGTGAGAGATTGCACCTTGGTAATTAGTATTGGTGTGTGAGAGGTTTTACAATTATGATTTACGCCCTTCGAGGAGGGTTTTGGTTTGGAATTCCGGAATCATGCATTTTGGCATATACGCATTGCATTAGAGTCTTTGGCACGCGAGTCATGTTTGTTATACTATGATGATTGTATATACATATTTGGTTGTTGTTGTGATTTACCGTAATTGCTTTGAGGTGTGAAGTTGGGTTGATTAAGTTTTGATGTAATTATGTGTTCATAATTGATGTTATAAATATTCGATGTGTGATTGAGGTGTGAATTTGTGGAGATTAATTTGGTGTTAATTATGTGTTCATAATGGATAATATTAATGTTTGAAGTGTTGATTAATTCAGAGCCATTTTAGCTTTGAAAATCGGCATTTTCTTAGTTGTATTCGGCTATGACAGTGTTGTTTGTCAAAACTTCATTTTTCAACAATATTGTTTATGCATTTTTGGACATATGAAAACCCTTTCAAGGTGTATGCTAAGTTGAAAGGTTATTTTGTGCATTCTAAATTTAGATGATATGTGATATTTGTTAATTTCGGTTGGTGACCTTTTACAATTATTGTGGAATTTGGGCTTTGCCCTCAGGTGATACTATTATTGTGGCTCGAGCATATACCCAAGCTATTAGAGTGTTGAGTCGTGCTGGAATTGCAACGACGTCGAATATGCGACACAAATATGATTTGTGGATTGGTAATCGGAAGTAGTGAGACTTGATGCCACTAGTGGATCCTCAGTACCCAGTTACCCTCAGTTGGATAAATGGTCAGCTTAGGGTTTTATTTAAGAATTTTATTCATTCCCCTTTCTTATTTCAAGGTTGTTGTCGCAATGGAACTTATGTCTCTGAAACAAACTATTTTAGTTGGATGTATATATGATGTCATTATTTATTACATTTGTCATTTGTGTTACGACTTGGTATTTTTTTTATTAAGTTGAATTTGTTTTGTTTAAATAAAAAAAATACATCTGCGCTGTTAAAAATTGGGGTGTTACAAAATGCTTCTATTTTTCCTTTGATTTTTCTTCTTCTACCTTGCTTATGATTTTGTCATTCCATTTTAGCCTTTATTTTTTCCCTTCTATCTTTCCTCTAATCAAGCTACCACTGATCCAAGTCCCTCTAATCATGCTTCCTCTGATCCAAGTCCCTTTGATCAAGTTTCCTCTAGACATATATGCTCTGATTATTCCTCTAAACATGTATCCTCTAATTCTGCTTTTGGATGCGAATCTTCTAATTATGCCTCTAGACACATATGCTTCCGATTCTGCCTCTGGACATGTATTCTCTGACTCTGTCTTTGGTCATATATCCTCTAACTCTAATTATGATGCCTATGACCTATATGCTTCTGGTCATGCTGCCTCTGGTTAGAGTTTGCCTCTGATTAGAGTTTGCCTCCGGTCATGTTGCCTCTGATCTGTTACTTCAAAATGCATCGTCTTTAGTCAAGAGTTATGCCTCTTGATTTAATTCCCACTTGATTTTGAATATATTTTTAAGTTATTATAAGTGTTATGGAGTAATGATTCATTGAAAACATATTATTATCAAGGCATTGCATACATAACATCTCAAGTGCATTACATTCTCATTAATCAGATCATGCACGATCTTATTCACAGTGAGACATTTAGGTTTGTTCCATGCATGGAAATACAATTGTTGTCCCATAATTTCGTCTTAATATGAATTTTTTCTTGTAGTGCGTGCACTAGCTAGGTTTTAAGGAAAGATAGGCAAGTCACAAATGACCACGTAATGACCAAGTTGTTTCTTAGTTAGAATATTGCCTAAATAACAATTGTACAATATAATCCTTCTTTACTGATAAGGAAGATCAAACAAAATTGCAACCATAAAGCATATAAAGAAGTCTATTTTCCTAGACCATACCAAAAACTCTGATAATAGATGTTAGAAAAATAAGCAAAGAGATAAATTTAAATAACAATCAAAACACAAGAAAATAATGTGAAAACTCTAAATCTGGAGAAAAAACCATGACCATTGTCATAAATGGCAACCAAAAAATAACATTATGTAAAAATTGTTACAACACATATACTTTTCAAAACACCTCATGGCTCCCCCGAGTACATTCACATACTACATAGCAAATATTTGAACTATATCTCGCAACACTATAATACAAGAGTATAAAAGAAAAGATTCAGATACAAACTTAAAGAGTTTCTAATTGGTGCAATTTATAATGAAGTACTAGAGCCATATATATAGCCTTGAACTCATTCTTCTTATACAATTCTAATAAATGTAGAACTTTTTCAATGTTCTCCAAATTCAACTAAACTCATCACAAAAGAAATGTAAGTACTCATACCTAAGTCAAGAATAAAGAAGAAGAAACGCATAAGAAATGGAGTTACATACCATTCATTTTTTGTTGAAATATAGTTCCGTTATTTTAAAATAAATAGTCACTTTAGTAAAAAAAAAATTCAAAATGTATGTTGTCTTTATTTTCCAATGCAAATTTAATTATGTTTTTTAATTATATTTTTTAAATATTATTTTATATACTACTTCAAAAATATTAATCTTAATTTGCATTTATGTTAGTAGAAAACATGTCAATAATTAGTAGGAATAATTTGACAAAGAAAAATGCTAAAGTTAACCACAATATTTTCATTACAAGTTCACGAATGATTTATGGTTTGTTTGATTGTGTTTTACTTTTTAGTTTTCTGACAACTATTTTATAAATAATTTTAAAAAAATTTGTTTGGCAACTCCAATTTTTAAAACAGTTATTTATTAGAGAGATAAAAAAAACTAAAAAAAATAAAATAAAACACTATTTTTCTGTTTTTCATTTTTTATTTTAAAAAGTATAATATTAAAAATAGTTTTTAAAAATAAATTTTTTAATTTTAAAATATTAAAATACTAAAATAGAGTTTTTGAATATGAATCAGACAAACACTTACTCTCTCTTTTTATTTTTGTTTTATCAACAAATACCGATTCAGAGTGACTATGAAGATGCGTTGGTGTCCCATTAAGTCTCTCTCTCACGTTTTATTTTTATTACAAATTTAAATGTTCTTTGATTATTTTATTAAAAAAACGTTTAATGTCGTGAAAATTTTTACGTGAATATGTCTCGTAACTTTAAAAGTAGTTATAATAAAAATCAAATACTTTTAACAAATTAATGGTTGTGATAAACTGAAAATATTATTAAAAAAAAATTAGATTGACAATATATATTAATTAAATTCTTAAAAAAGATACACTTTTATTTTGAATACTTCAAATTAATTTTCCTTTTAGTATTATCATCACAATATCTCTGTAGGAAGCATACTTTAAAATCAATAAGATATTTATATTACATATTGACTTGAATAATACCTTGGTGCATCAAAATAAATGTAGAATTTTTAAAATTGTGGTACTAAATATGAAAAGAAAGAAAAACGAAAATTTGTTAAAACGATTTTCTATTTATGATTTTTTTTTTCTTTCTATTTTACTTTAAAGAAATATGCAGTAGGAATATTGGCAAAGCCATTTTTTTTTTTGCCGACGCAACTGTTTTTTACTAAGATTTGTAAAGTGATTATTGTCGTATGTAAAATACGGCAAATAGTGATTGTGAAGCAAATAAAGCATGACAGAGGCGTTCGTTCAATTCGTGTGCGGGCAATCTCTAGTTTCATGTAGCTCCATTCTTTGACAAAATAATTTTCTCTTTCTTTTATTTGTTATATTTCTTAATACAAAAATTCACTTTAAGCTAAGTTTGTATTAAGAAGAACTTTCTTTATGACTTAAAAAAAGAACTTTCTTTCATATAAAAAAAAAAAGAACTTTCTTGCAAGCTGCAAGGTAAAAATTGCAAGAGTAGAAAATAGACTATATACATATATGAGCTAATTTGAGGACAAAATATATCAACTCATTTATTTTATAACCAATGTGTAGCTTACAGAGAAAAATAAAAGGACATGTAAATGATCATATTGCCTAAAAATAAAATGATCATTCGAATTTAACAAGGTAAAGAAACTCGTGTGTAGTATACAGCCAGTCACTTCTTCTTTCGTTCAGTTGTTAGATATATGTATATCCCATACGCCTGAAAACAGTTATAACCATTACAATTAAGCAAGATAAAAAAAATAAATTCATAACAATTAAGAAAGAAAAGAGAAAGAACAGCTAGCATACCACGCAGCAACAAACAACAGAATAGCATGATCTTAAGCAACACAATTCAGAACACGGTTGCGTGTCTTGTAGAAAGGTTACATCAACGTATGGTTCAGTCGGAATGAGCCTTCTCCTCGTCGTCCTATAATAGAATAGTGGCTTTAATGATCTGTATAAAGTATCAGACGTGACCGGTGAACCAGGTTGTTGATCAGCCATTTCCGGTGGAGCAAGTTGTTGATCAGCAATTTCCGGTGCAGCAGGTTGTTGATCAGCCATTTCCGGTGGTGCAAGTTGTTGATCAGCAATTTCCGGTGCAGCAGGTTGTTGATCAGCCATTTCCGGTGGTGCAAGTTGTTGATCAGCAATTTCCGGTGCAGCAGGTTGTTGATCAGCCATTTCCGGTGGTGCAAGTTGTTGATCAGCAATTTCCGGTGCAGCAGGTTGTTGATCAGCCATTTCCGGTGGTGCAAGTTGTTGATCAGCAATTTCCGGTGCAGCAGGTTGTTGATCAGCCATGACAGGGGTTTTTGTTTTTTCAAGAGAGAGCAATGCAATACGGTTTTGAAAGAGATATTTAGCAGTGCAATTTTAGTGATTAAATGTGTTATGTATAATGTATGATATGGATATGCTCGGGAGGTTTAAAAGTAACTAATTGACATAACGGTTTTTGCTAGTTTGTTAGTTAGTTAACCAACGCATAACTAACTCTCTGTTAATGAAACGTTGGAATTTAATCATATTAAATTTTTTTTTCTCCTTATTTCTGGGTGTTTTTACGTGTATGTTTTTATAATTAAATATAAAATGGTTGTGCGGGTATATTTGAAGCTTTTTCTAAAACAGTATTTATTAAAAAGGGAATATATAGACAAGATTGAGTTTCAAATGGTTAACAAATATGTCAGTTATATAATATAAGAAGGTCCTCTGTTTTTAATTTACCGCTTTCAACCAATGTTTGATTTAATACATAAATTTCTTCTTACAAGGCCAATTTGTAGATTTGTAATAAGTAGAATTAGAATTTGTAGTGACACAAAATAAAATAAATTAGCAATTAACATTAGTAAGTGATGGAAGTACACTCTGGTATTAATTTTTTTTTATATAAGAAAAACAAATTATAGAAAGTATAAGGAAACTCAAAAAATCATTATAATGAAACAATTTATTTGAAGGCAAACTATTGGACTATTCCACCAATTCGCAAAACTAAGGATTTATTCCTACCCTCTCAATTGATAAACCAAGACCACGACAAACATTTAGCACATCGACCACCTCCTCATGATTCAAAACCAACAACACAATAGGTTGATTAATTCTAAAGATGGATGAAAGATTTGGTGTTAGGCGGAATCGTATTTGATTAAGAATGTTGTAGAAGATCTGTAATCATATTAGTGTTAGGACTTAGGAGGACTTGGATTTGATTAAAAACCTTGTGCAATTTAAACGTTGAACCTATTAATGAAGTTTAGTCAATAATCCCCTCTCACCTGTAGACTAATTCCTTCTATTCGTTTTCGATTTAGACTCGGATTTCAAGAATCATGCAACTCCTATCACTTCAACATATCATTAATTCTTTATCTTACATATCTTCTATTTTATCTGTAATATCTTATTATCAACTTTCTATCACTTCAACATATCATTAATTCTTTAAAACACATTCTAAATCTATGATACAAAAGCAAAATAAATTGAAATATAAATTGTTTGATAATTACATAGCTCATCGTTGTTTGATGCGGCTAAAGCGTTCTTATACGATTTGCCGCATCACGTGATATGGTCTCCATTTTAATCACATAGTTTGAAATATCTAAATTTTGGCTTTGCTTAAAAAATTAAAAGCATTTTAAAGAATAAATTATATTGACAATTTATTTATGAACAAATGTAATCACAACATTTTATTTATGAATAAATGTGATTATATAGACTCTTTTCAATGTGAATCCCATTTCTATTAGTTATATCTCCTAAAAATGTAACAAACATAAATGTGATTATATACGACTGTTTAGGGGTACGCCGTCACCACAGATTCACTTGATCAGCTTCAATGACTTCTAAATTTTGAAATTCATTATATCTTTGAAAAATTTATACACCTGAAACAACAATAATTAATTATCACACAATGCAGAAAGAACTCCAACCAATTCATTATATTTATTTATTTGAAAATGCAGATATATATCTTGTAGTAGAATTACATGAGCAAGAGCAAAGAAAATGAACTCCTTACAGCGTAACCAAAAAAAAGAACAAGAAAGATGATGATTGTGATCTTGTAGTAGAAACTTTGATAATGATCATGACAGGTTGGTGAAGGTTGTGCCAATTGATCTGAGAGGTTCCTTTCAAAAATATCAGTTGTTGATGGACAGAGTGGTGATGTTGGTGATAGAGACGGTGATGATGGAGAGTTTGGGGTGACGGAGACGGAGATGAAGAGTAGGGCATCGACGGTGGCGGAGAGTGTGGCGACCTCGGCGCTCGTAAAAGAGAATCGATCGGAGGATGTGGTGATGGCATTTCCAATGGGTCTGGTATAGTACTCCGTCGTGCAATTCTAACAGCCAATAATGATGGAGTATTACTACTCATGTTGGTTAATTTTCTAATCTATACATTATAATAAAACAAATTATAATAAAACAAATGATAATTTGGCAAGATTGCTACGTGTTAGTCAAATAGAAAGTTAGGAATATATCAAATTTCTATTAATAGAAATAATATCTACGTCAGTTAAAAAGTTATTGACTAATTAAAAAATTAAGAAGAATGAATTAAAAATAAAAAAAAATAAAAAATTAAGAAAGAAAAAAATAAAACTTCCAATTACATCACGACCTTTGTACGTGATGCATTGAGAATTTAGTGACCAATTAAAAAATTAAAAATCTATACATTATAATAAAGCAAGATGATAATTTGGCAAGTTTGCCACATGTCAACCAAATAGAATGTTAGGAATATATCAAGTTTCTATTAATAGAAACTAGTTCGTAACCCGTGCGTCGCACGGAAACAACGATTTTAATAAATAAATTATTATATTAGTTTATATATATATATATATATATATATATATATATATCAAATTTTATAAATTTTATTTTATTGATATTAAAAATGCCTTATTTTTTAATTCTACAAAGAATTTTATTTCTTTCCAAAAAACTTATTACAAAACAATACTTTTAATTTTAAACAAATAAAAACAATAATTATTAAAAAATATTAAATAATTAGATTAGATGAAATAAGAATTTTTAAAATAATGGACATGGACATATATAAAATAAGTAAATGTAAAGATGAGTAAGTAACTTAATAATGAATTTTTATTTTTATTATTCAGCCTTTGCTGTATAAGTGGGCAAAATATCTTTCAGTTTAGTACTACTCACAAAATACTAAAGAAAAATAATTTTCCCGTTACAAACAAAAAGTTACAATACACATAAAAACTATGAGTATCTTTTATCTTTGAATTTGCATGTTAGTCTTCATTAATCTTTCATGAATCTTTTGAATTTTTTTGAATTTGCGTGATATTTAATAATAAATTTAGAATATAAAATGTATAGTATAGTAGTTTTTAAATTTGATAAAATAGTGTTTGAAATCGATGAAGTGAATTGTTTCTTTAATTCCTACATAAATTTTATATTTTCTTAAATAAATTATTATTTTTCTCTTCAATATTCTGAAAATTTAATTGAATTCATGGCTCTAAATAAATTTTATATTTATTTAAATAAATTATTTATTAGACAACTTATAATCAAAATTATTAGGACGTGCAACAATTATTTATGAGAATTTAAAATCGGAGTTATTAAGACAAATCTTGTATAAGAGAATAAAAATATAAATATACAAATGAATAATTTGTTAACTATTTATGAGTGAATTTAAAATCGGAGTTATTAAGACAAATGTTATATAAGATGATAGAAATATACATATACACATACAAAATTAAGAAACATAAACAATACAAAATATATATATGCATAACAAAACAATATAAAATAACAATCATAGATTGAAAAAAATTTACCAATTCAAGTAATTAATTCGTGTGAACATATTGTTAGGTGCAACACGAACAAATACATAGTTTCACCAGGAATATTAATCTTAATTCGATAAATAAAAGCTCACGAATATTAATCTCAGTACTATCTCCATTGCATAAAAGTTTTGTTTAACATTGAGGAGAACAAGACAAAAACCACATTCGCACACCTCTAACAACCAAATTCCATGACTCATTTCTTGGAGAAATTGAAGCAACAAGATATGATTTTTGTTTCAGACATTGAATAAAGATGAATAAGAAAGCTTTGATAAAGAAAGCGTAAAAGAATTGTGTATACATAAATAATATGAATGATATTTATAAGGGAGACGCAAGAAATGAGAGAGTAACAAAGATAGACGGTTAACGGAGTATTCAAAGAATTCGTAAAATAAAATAATTTTTTTAATTAAATTAATTTAAAGCGGGTGGTTGCTAAAGTAGCGTTTAAAAAACAATTACAAAAACTGTCAATGGTGTTAGTGACTGTATTTTGCTGTTATTATTCTTTTTTAACTGGCCACTAAATTCTCAATAGTTAAACCTCAAGTAGTGGTGTAGTGTATTTTTAATCCATTCTTTTATTTTTTTAATTGGCCACTAACTTTTCAACCGACGCATCTACAAAGTCGTGTGTAACATAAGTTTAATTTTATTCTAAAAAAAGATATTATATTGTATAGATTACCTTTCAATTGGCCACTCAATTCTCAACCGTGAAATGTGAAATGTCAGGTCGTGCATTATATTTTATTTTTAATTGGTCATTCACTTCTGCATTTCTCATGTAATAGAAGTTTTATTTTTGTCTTAAAAAATCTTTTATTTTTAATTTATTTTTTTTATTTTTTAATTGGTCATTAACTTCTCAACGGATACATGAAAAAACTGTAAGTCGTGGTGTATTGTATTTTATTTTTAATTTTTTAATTGACCATTAAATTGTATCGTGGACAAAGATCGTGATCTAACAGAAGTTTTATGCTTTTCTTACAAAAAAAAGCTTTTTATTTTTAATTCATTCCTTTTATTTTTTTAATTGGCCATTAACTTCTCAAGAATAAACACGTATTATTTCTATTAATAGAAACTTATATTTTCTTAACACTCTAGTTTGTTGACACGTGTCAAACTTGCCAATTTATCATGTTTGCTTTATTATAATGTATAGATAATATCTCATGTGTCCTTTAAAAAGTTATTGACCAATTAAAAAATTAGGAAGAATGAATTAAAAATAAAAAAAATAAAAAAATAAGAAAGAAAAAATTAAAACTTCCAATTACATCATGTACGTGATGCATTGAGAATTTAGTAGACAATTAAAAAATTAAAAATAAAATACAATACACCACCACGATTCTTAACAGTTTTTGAAGGTAATTGTATGCGGTGGTTGAGAAGTTAATGGCCAGTTAAGTTAATGGACAGTTAAATAAATAAGAATAATGAATTAAAAATAAAAGGCGAGTTAATGGCAGTTAAATAAATAAGAAGAATGAATTAAAAATAAAAGGTGAGTTAATGGCCAGTTAAAAAAATAAGAAAAATGAATTAAAAATAAAAGATTTTTTTTTTAAGAAAAAAATAAAACTTCGATTATACCACGACTTTATACCTGATGATGCATTGTTGAGAAGTTAATGACTAATTAAAAAATAAGCAGAATTAATTAAAAATATACAGGACACTATTACTTGATAGTTTTTTAAGGTAATTGTTTTTAAACACTACTTTATCAAGCACAGTTTCAAATTAATTAAAAAATTTATTTTATTTTACTAATTGTTTTCCAATTTTCTTTTTTAATTCGTCGTCATCCATTAACCGTATATCCTCAATAATCTCTCATTTTCCGTGTCTCTTTTATAAATATCATTCGCATTATCTCATTGTACACAGTTTCCTCTTAATTTTTTCTATTTTAAAAATTCGTTATTTATTTTTTTGTTTATCTTTATCCAATGTCCGACAAAAAATCAGATTTTATTACTTCAATTTCTCCAAAAAAGGAGTCTGGAATTTGGTTGTTAGAATCGTGCGATTATGGTTTCTGTCTGATCTGAATATCAAACATAAATTTTATGCGATGAAAATTGTATTGATGATGGATGACAAGATTTAACTCTTTGTTTTATAAATTCAAATTTTAAATTATACACAAACTTATTTGTTATGTTATTAATTTAACAAACTTGTGTTTCATATTGTTAGGGTCATAAAATTCAAACAACAATGTGAAAAGCTCTTATTTCTCGATTTGAGACTACTATTCGTGAGAGAGTTGTGTACAACTTTTGTTCACTTGGTGTTGCGTCTAACTCCGGAGAATATAGAACAACCGGACACCAATTCAATTTGAATTTGCAAAATAGTATTGGTTCGAGAGTTTAGTCACAGTACTCAATTTCATTCCCAGAAATTCTGTTTGACAGTTTTTTTAAGGTAATTGTTTTTTAAACACTAATTTAGCAACACCGCTTTAAATTAATTTAATTAAAAAATTCATTTTATTTTAAAAATTCTTTTAGTGCCATCAACTTTCCTTTTTAATTCGCCTTCTCGGTCAACCGTCTCTCTTCCTCTCATTTTTTGCGTCTCCTTTGTAAATATCATTCATGTTACACAAATCATTTTTAACTTTTCTTTACCAAATATTCCTTATTCATTTTGTGTTTATCTTTCTCATCCGATGTTTGAAAAAAAGATGTGTAAATTCAAATTTTAAATTATATTATTTGTGTATTAACAAATCTGTCTTTCATATTCTTAGGGAGATAGAATTGAAGCAACCGCGAGTTTTTATTTCTATATTTGATGTGTACAATTTTGTTGGTGTTGCTTCTAACAACTTTTTGGTGTATATGGAACAATCGGACACTAAATTTATTTGAATATGTCATTGTTATTTTATTTTATTTATAAAAAAAGATTACTATTTTGTTATATATATTTTTTTATTGTTTATGTTTCTAAATTTTGTCTCACAAAAATTGTACTGTAAGATTTTTTTCTGAACAGTGTTGCCACAGACTAAATACAATTCATTATATCTATTACACAATTTTTAGCTAATGTGTTTAAAAATTAGATTATAAAAAGTTGTAAATGTCAAACCTATATGGCTATTGTTGGCTTGATTGGGTAGAATGTTAGTTGTGACAAAAGATTTTGTGATCGTGTATATTTGGGAGCCTTCGTTCAAGGTTCGAACAAACAACCTTATTTAAAAAATCAATGTATGGTTAAAAAGATTTTGAAGAGTGGATGGTTTGTCTGAATTGTTCCCTTGCTTCAAAAATCAAGATGTTATTGTGTTTAAGAGTTTTTTAGCTTTTTATCAAACATAATTAATGAAATTGCGGCAGTATAATCTGACACCCTCAAATAGATCTTGAACTTAAAAAAAAAAAAAATTTATGTGATAGTTAGAATGGGGGTAGAGGAGTTAAAATATTATGTGATACGTCAGTGGAGGATACTTTGATGCAATGTTGCATGAGGTTGTATTGTTGGTTGTCTTGGTTTAATTTTGAGAGACATTTTTCAAATCCAGTTAAATTTCATCAAAACTTGTAGTCGATATGTCATCGATGGTTGCATGAATTGCAAATACTTGTTTCTATATTTTAGATAAATTCTATGTAAATAGTTGATGTTTGTAAATGTTGGATAATGAATTATTAGTGTACTTCGTCGTTAGATTTACACTTCATGGTCCTTATATATTTCAAAGTATATTCTTAACTATTCTTTTCTCTAGTGTATTGTTGGCAAAATTTTAAGGTGGAATTTCTCTAATTTCATATTCTTTATTGGATTTCCTGCATATTGATATGTTATTTAAAGAGTTTGTGATTATGTTGTTAAGATAAGTTAATTAGATATGATAGAAAGTTAATGAAAGCAACCATAAGGTGAAAAGAAAAACAAAAACAGTTAATGGTACACCTATGTGAAATCATGTGAAATTCTAATATGTTTAGATTGATTTCGATCTTTGCGGTTAATTATTGAGGAATAAATAATAAAAAATGTATTTTTTAGGTAAATAATATAATTTTTGTTTTCTGTTTTTTCGCAATTTCGTTGTCCTAGTGCAACACTGTATTTGTTCCACATTTCATTTCTTATAATCGTTATTAATTTAAATGAATGAATATAATTCTAGGTTTTTTGGATTTATTGTGAACGTAACTAAATTCATAGAAATTATAAAAGCAACTAAAAAAATATCTTTTAAGTCTTATTTAAATAAATGTTGGTATCTAAAAACTAATTCTAAAAAGATTTACTTAAACAAAAAAATTGAGACAAAAAACGACGGGATCAAACTCTATACGTGTAATTAACTCTTTAAAAAACACACATGAATGTTGTTGAGTGCAACTACACACAGGAAATGAAACTACACTTGCATCACAAGCAAATAAGCCTTGTTCCTCCACTCAGTCCCCATTTTTGATATGATTCCCATTCCTAATGATAGTAATGCCTCCATTGAACACACAATGTCCAAATACCAAATTCAGATGAAAGCTTCACATACTGTAAATTTTTTATTAAATTGAGTATGTCACACATCATTTGTGATGAATCATTTATCCACAAGACCATATAAGTTTATAGAATTAATATATAATTTTTTAAATTAGAAATTAAGGATAGTAAGTCCTCTGTCTGAGAGGTTAAGTTTGAGATATATGTAAGCTGAAACTTTTCCCTATAAAATATTGCAGCAGATAGAGACCATATACCAAATATATCAACTAATTTGAAAACATAAAATCAACAAAATGAATATTCATATCAACAGATGTCATTATTATACCATATCACAGTCACTAGTCAGCATCCATATATCGTGTACCTCCTCAATCTATATATGTCATATACTTCGTCAACATGAACTATCTATAATATGTCTATGTTCATGTAACACCTCTTCAATCTACTAATTAACTAGGAAAATCAAAACATCAATTCTAAAAACATGACCATATTCCACATCGGTCTCATGTGACATGTGCTTGAAATTGCTAAACCAATCCAACCAGTGATCATGAGTTCCATGACCTACGAAAAATATACCACGCCTGAAACATAGAAACACAATTAATTAGGGACAAATAAAATGAAACTACTCTGTTTTAAAAAATTAAAAAAATAAAATGAAACTTCTTACATAATGTTATTGAAATTAATTCTGTGATATTCTAGAATCTCGATACATAATTCTAGAAAAGGTCTTCATAATCAAAATGCAAAGAATATATCATAACTAATATATTGAACAATGAATATACTATTTCAGATGTGATCCTAACGAATTATTAGGTGATTGAAAACATAACGTCGATTACACCAACAACACTATCATCTGTCTTTATGTTCATTTTTTATATATTTATAGATATAGAGAAATGTATAGATTAATGAGAAAGAAAAGAAAGATGAAAGAACAAGAACACCGTACCAGTGCAAAGCATACACCGAGCACATCGATTATGATTAAGCCGCGTACGAAGTTGCTGACGAATTGTTTTTTTGGAGGGGGTGGCGGTGATTGCGGAGTGGGTGGTGATGATGGTTGCGAAATAAGTGGTTGAAGCAGTGGCCGAGGAGAGTTAGGTTGTGAGCTTAGAGGAGAGTTAGGTTGTGAGCTTAGAGGAGAGCTTGGTGGCGATGGAGACGAAGGTGGTGACGGAAAAGGAGAATTAGGCCGTTCCCTTAGAGGAGAGAGTGGTGCCATCCTTCGTAAAGGAGAATCAGACGGCGGATGTGGTGATGGCATGTCCGGTGGGTCTTCTAACTTCAGACGGCGGATGTTAATGGGTTTAGATCGAGGACTATTCTGTTTATTCATGTTGGTTAATTTTCAGATTCTCAAAAATGAAAAGTCGATCGATCTTAATGTTTCTTCCAAGAGTGAAATGTTATTTATGATTTATGACTTATGTTAGATTTATATACACAAATTGCCAAGCTTGTTGAACACACTACACTAGTGTCACTCTAGTTATCAAGCAGGATGGGTGTCGTTAACTAACTAACCAGTGAAGTTAACCGTTAGAAGTCAGTTAGAATTAGTTGTAAAACCATGGTTCGAAGCATCATCCATGCCATGGTATGGAGACTTGGACATGGAACTGGAAAATCAACATATGTACTTTTATGGATGCTCATCACAGTCATATGGCATAATGACATGATACATATATACATAATATTTATTCTAGAACACAAACTCATGAGAAGAAGAAGAAGAAGAAGAAGACAAAATTCATCATTAAACATGCTACATATATATACTAAAACTAACAAGCTTGTTGAACACACTACTATACTAGTGTGAAGTGCCAGTTCAGTTATGAAGGAGGGTGGGTGGTTAACTAACTAACCAGAGAAGTTAACGGTTAGAAGTCAGTTAAGAGTTAGTTGTAAAGCTAGTTAGCGTACAAATCAAAACGTCGCTATATAATGATCTATACGACTATACGAGTATCAAAAATTCACAGTAACATTCTAGCTATAGTAGCATTTTGAGCAAATACCATTGTTATTGAGAAATGGAAACTCTGTGTCGAGCAATAAGCATTGAGGAGTCATCGATGCCATGGTATGGAAATGTTGACATAGCAATAGATGATAAACAATATGTACTTGACATGCAAAAAATACTACGTCTACCGCCACTGCATTTTCCACGTCAACGACCACAGCCACCACCACCACCGCCACCACGCTCACCTCCACCACCACCGCCTAACTCTCCTCCTGATCGAAGAGGAAAAAAAGAACCTCATGAAGTGAAGAAAGAACCTCAACCACCGTTTAAATCTCCTCCTGAAGTTGTACAAATCGATTTACTTCCCTTCAAAACACTCCTCATCGGTCTTGGTGTTTTCGTTGGAATCGTACGTGTTCTTCTAATTCTTTGTTCTTTGTTCTTTGAGCGAATTTAATTAGGATTAAATCTATAATCATCAATTTATTTATTTTCGTTTAATTTTCTTGATAAGAAAAGGCGTTGCAATTTCATTAGCCTTTCTTTATTTTCTTGACAATGAGTGGAGAATTACTCTTTCCATATATAATTTGTTGATGAAATTGATGCATGTTTAGTAAAAGAAAAATGAAATTGAAAAATTTTCGACTTCGATGTGTTTAAGTAGTGTACGAAAGTGTGATGCTTTAATTTTGTTTTTTCATTTTAGGCACTTGCTATTGGCCAAGTTATGCTCAAGAACAAGTGACATGGCGAGTGAAGCGCGCGGAAGTAACAAGTGACATGGCCAAGTTTTTTCATTTTAGTTGTTTTGGATATTCAAGTTTCTTGATTATGTGAATATAGACATATATAGATAGTTTCTTTTTACGCAATATGACATACATAGATTGAAGAGGTGTTGTACACAGTATGGTTGCTGACAGTAGTCATATGGCATAATAACATCTTTTGATATATAAATAAGTGTTTGATATAATTTTGTTTTTGTTCTCAAATTAGTTTCCAATCATAGTTTTAAATTCCAGTTGCGATTACGCTGCAACCTGCAAACCTTTGGATTTACGGAAAATGATGCGACCTAAACTGCGATTGCAATGTTATTGGAGAAAATTCAAATTCTGCAATATTGCACATTTTAAAACCATGCTTCCAATCACCTTTTGGTGACCAGATTGATTAGGTAGTTCACATTGTTTCCAAAGCAGTATCAAAATTATGGTATAGAAAGTGTGGAGTCCTTTCTCATTGGTCTATATGCAAAGTTGTTGCTGTTGTTAAATGATCTTGGTGTTTTTAGATATGTGATAAGTAATTTTTTCTGATGGTAGTTGCATTGTAAGTAAGTAATGTGGATTCCTTTGATGCAAGTGTAGTTTCATTTACAATTTGGTGCTGATCAAATGTTTTATCCCAAATAGAATATGGATCGCCTTAGGAGGTGGTTCTGTTACTTTATTTGTGTCCATGAAATTGTGTTTTGGTAATCATCTTTTGGCTCTAAACTTTAGCACTCCTTGTACTTATGTTGGGTATAAATAAATAGCAAAATTCACTTACCATAAATAAAATGAATACTTATTTGTCTGCTATAATTGGCCCTTCCAGATTTTGACAAAAAGGTGAAACATGGTCTTTATGTTGACTCTTGCTTGTCTTTGAATGAAACTAGTTATTATTGCATGGGTTATGTAATCAGGTGAATCTAACTTGCAAAGCTTGTAGTTGTGGATGTAAAAAAGACTTCACCACAAAGTGTCTTGTTCTCCAAGTTATATTTCTAGTTCCATGCCTAATTTTTAGAATTAGTTTTTGCTTTTTTGGTATTTTGATGAGTCTGGATATTCAATAGAAAAAATGTCTCTGCACCAGCAAATGTTTGAACTTTGAACTAAATTGTCTTGAGCTAGTTAAATTGTCTTGCTCTGCACTCTCAATGCTTCCTAATTAAGTATTCCGTTGATTTTAGTTTTATGTTTTTTGTAAAATGCATGGGATGTGTTTTTTGTATTTTCTTTCGGGTGACCTTACTTTTTGCTTCATAAATTCAAGTATATATTCTGCGTTTCCATCTCTTGCAAGACATTAGTTATTGAGCTGCATGGATATCTTTGACATAATCCTTTAAGAACTTGGTACAAAAAGGAAACTACTTGTCTTATCTCCTTTTGTCAATTATTTCATTATAAATTTCATAGAAGAAGTGCCCTTGTAAATTTTAATTCAACATGCATAATCCAATATACTCTAGTTCTGCTTCAGCAACAACAAAATCTGAGTTTATGTCATTGTTAAAAGCAATTGTTTTTCTTATCACCAAACGTTATAAGTGACGATAGGAATCTGCATCCCATTGTTTTCCAAAATTGAAAAACAACTAAGTAAACACTGTTTCCAAATAACCAATAGATGGCAGGAATGGTGGTAAAACAGATTGAAAAATCAGAGTTTAGAAATCATTGTGACTGATAGTTGACATCCGGAAATCTTTTTCAATCTAAACTTCATTTTGAAGAGAAATCTCCTGCGGAATTAGACTAGTGTTGTCACAATTTCTGGCTTGATGCCTTCTTCATTCTTTCTCCACTAGTACATGAGCAATTATAGACATTTAAAATTCATAATTACAAAATATTGTATTGACGGATATTGGTAGCCTAAATTTGGGAAACTAAATATATACAATTAATCCCTGGTTAACATCCACTTAAACTAATGCAACGGGTCAAGTAACATCAATTTGCTAACAAGAAACTAATGTCACAGATGCGAAATTGCCTATCTGCAATCTGCAATTGAGTGTTGACGTGACCAAGTGAAATAAAATGATTATCATAGGCCTCTCTAATAGAATGACAATACACTTCAATATACTTTATATACTCATGAAAAGCAGGGTTGGCAACAATCTAAACGACATCAGCGTAGAGAGACATCAATTTTGTTTAAGAAAATTCAAATTTAGTCAAAAGACCACGAGCCATAGACATATCATGTTACTTCGATTCGGTTGAGGATCTACCAACTCTGACTTTAATATTTACTTTTCCATTAAATCAACAAAGAACCAAGAAACATGCACCTATCAATAACAAGAGTGTCAATTAGCATCGGTATAAGAAATCAATGTACGAGTTTGTCCCAATAGGAAAGAAAAGACCTCTTTGAGAGGTACTTGTCAAGTACTGAATTATACAACAAACTGCTGCTAAGTAAAGATGACGAGAAAAGTGAATAAATTGACTTACCTATTGGACAACAAATAGTTTGTCTCGACTAATGGTCAAGTAATTAAAACTACCTACGAACTTCAAACGATCAGACAAAAAGTCATCACAATGATATTTAACATTAATTTTAAGAGGGATATCCACCGGTTTAGCCGACTGGAGGTCATCCAAAGATATCAAGTCTACGGCTTAGTTTTGCTATTGGAGAGATATACCCTTGGAGATATAAAAAAAGTTGACCCTTGGAGATATAAAAAAAGTTGACCCTTGGAGATTATGTTACGGGTCATTTTCAATAATATGAAGTCCAAACCAAGCCCATGCAAATTAAATATGGTTTGTGCATAAAAAAAGCCCATTATCAAAAAAATTTGCTTATAAATTAATCCCCAAGCTTTCAAATAAACACGACACAACCCTAATATTTTTTGAGCCGCAAATGCTTCTTCTCTCGCTCTCTCTTCAAATAAGATTATGATTTACTTTTCTAACTATCAGTATTCATTTTCAATCACTTATATTTTCATATGATTATCAATTTTGTTGGTGTGTTTTTTAAGTAAGTGTTTTATTCATGAAATATATATGATGTTGAGTGATGAAAAAAAATCAATCGGATTCCCATTGATATTTTTATACGTGAGATTAACCAGCTACTTCTGACAACATCATATTAACTTTTATTTTTGTTTGTTCGGAAAATTTTCTATTTATCATTAAATCTAAGTTTAATGTTGGCTGTTGATTCATTCAAAATATTGTAGATTTCTCCTTCCACACCTTTACATTCTCAAAAGTTCTCTAAAATCTAATTTTTATTTTAACTCTCTTTAAATTAATCATTCCAGATGTAACTTATCTAGATCGACAATTGTAGAGATGAAATACTAACTTAGCTTAGTGTTGTAAAAAATTCATCATGTATATATAGATTTGTTAGTTGGATGAGAATTAAAATTTAAAAAAGTATTTTAAAATTGTGGGACTTTTGAGGATGTAAGGCTGCGGGAAGAGAAACTTCCTACGTGATATTTTTAATTGCCCAGATAACCAATGGTGAAAACCCTAAAAATTAGGATATAAATTAAAAAATAAATAAATAAATAATATAGAACAAAATTAAAATGAAGAATATTTGCAAGGACCAAGAATATAACAATTCAAAATTTGCCAAGAATCCAAAATATTCACAAGTGAGAGTGAAGTCTAAGGATGAAGTCTCAGGAACAACATCATATAAAATAATACTCTGAATTGATATATTAGCTCAACTGAAAATGTTTGACTGTATTTTGTAAATACACTTATTACTTAAAGACCCCATCAAGGTAACTCCAAAAAAAATGCAGAGAGACAAATAGACATATAGATAGACATACAAAATATATATCTTTCTTTTTACAAAGCCATAAGAGTGAAAAAAAAAATGCAGAGAGACAAATAGACAGATAGATAGACATACAGATAAATAGATAGACAATTAAACAGATAGAAGACATACAAACAAAGAGACATACTATAACACCCCGATTTCTGTAACACCCCGATTTTTAACAGCGCGAATGCATTTGTTTTTTAAAACAACTTAATAAAATATTATGTCGTAACACAAAGCGACAAGAGTCATAAATAATGACATCATACATACAAACAAGCTAAAATAGTTTTTGGGCCAATAGTCTACAATATACAAATAGAAAATACACCGAGGCTATGAGACCTATCAGACATCGCTCATACCCCCTTGGTATTCTCGGCAGACACCTAGACAAAAGTACTACTCCAAGAATGTTATCCCATCATGGTCACGTCAAACAATGAAACATGGACCCATACACCATACAAGTTCCTTGCGACACATTATCTCTCCTCGAAGTAACTTCTTCCTCCTCATCAGCCATAGAGGGATCAATCTCCTCGAAGTAACTTCTTCCTCCTCACCAGCAATTACGGCATGATAACAAACAATAACATAATATGTATATATAAATATCATATTATAACAAACATGACTCGCGTGTCAAACACCCTAATGTAATGCCTTAGATGACAATCCACATGATTCTAGAATTCCCAAGATATATAGATAGATACACAGATAAACTGACAGACAGACAGACAAACAAAGAGACCGGCAGACAGACAAACAAAGAGACCGACAGACAAACCAACAGACAAATAGACAGACAAACCAACAAACAGACAAACAGATAGATAGATAGACAGACCGACAGATAGAAAAACAAACAAATCGACAAACAAAATGACAGATAGACCGACAGACAAACTGACAGACAGACCGACAGAAAAACTGACAGACAGATAGATAGACAAACAGACAGACAATCATATAGATAGATAGAAAAATAGATAGATATACACACAGCTAGATAGATAGACAGATAGATAGACAAATAAATAGTCAAACAACCACACAACTTTGAAGATAGATGGATATATAGACAGACAGGCAGACAGACAGACAGATAGATAGATAGAATTAGGCCATATTTCTATAGTTTAAACTTAAGGTTTCAAAATCTTTCTCTTCTCAAGGGACCACTAATATATCTATTCTGGGAACACCTACCTCCCTCTTGGGCTTTACGGCTTATCAACATAATCGACCACAACTGACCAACGTTTTGATGATTAAGATTTTAAAAACGTAAGTTTAAAATATAAGAAATATAATTCAATTCCTCAGAGTCCTCTAACAAAGCTCTGATACCATAATGAAGGAGTAGCTAATATCGATATATGTTACAGAATTAAATATAAAATTTCAAATATAAATTATAATTTTAAAGCATTAAGAAGTACGCCTAGAAATGAAACTGTAGTTATTGAAGCAAATCTAAAACATTATAATATTACAACCCCTAAAAAACTAAAGGTTTCTGATATTATTACTAAACTACCAGAAGAATGGGTATTAAAAGAAGTTATGCCAACACCTAGAATAGAATCTAGAAAACCTAGACAATTTATTTTAGAAGAGGATGACAGTATAAGAATTAGAATGAATCGAAGTCAGTCTTTTATACATAACAAATCATTAAAATATTTATCTGAAGCAAGTTCTAGAAAATCAGTAGATTCAACATCTACCATTAATATTAACTTAACAAAAGTGGATTTCGTACCCTCAATACCTCAACCATTATATGAACCTGCCCAGATTGTCAAGGATCAGAGTCACCAGAAATGTCACCTACAGCATCTCAGGTATTAGGAGTAATTGAATTAGAAGAAGAATTTGAAATAGACAAAGTCTGGTTAAGAGAAGATTTTGAAGCAGATTATAATACAGATAAAAGAAAATGGTATTTTGATACTTTCTCAAAAGAAATAACAAGTGATTATAGAGAAAAATATTATGAGTATCTTAAAGAAATTAGATTAAATATTTATTTCTTTAACTGGTTTGAATAAATGTACCTTAAAAAGAATTAAAAGAAGCAAAATTAAAAAATAACTCAGATGAATTAATAGAACAATTAAAAAGGTTGACAATCACAGATAATTCTCAGGTCAATGTGTTATCACAAGACCCCGATGAGTTAGAAATTAACAAAATTAAAAATATGAAAAGTACGGGTTACCTAGGTAAAACTAGAAATTATTATCCTAGACCTAACTATCCAGATTTACAATTTGAGGAAAGTTACTATATGACCTCCGCAGCCTATAGTGGAAACTTTATAATATACCCATTAACTGTATCACATGAAGGTCTTACTACAAAAGCATTAGGAAAAACAATAAAATTTGAATTTGTTCAAAAACCCAAAATTAAAGAATTAAATATGTTACAAGAAGCATCAACATCAAGTCTTAATTTAATCTCTCAAAAGAAGAAACAAAAAGGAACGATAAACAAAGAGATTCATTATTAAAGAATAGAAGGACAATTACAAAATAAAATTATACAAGATAAATTTGAAAAAGAAATTTGTGCAGATCATCCCAATGCTTTCTGGACTAGAAAGAAGCATGTGGTCTCACTTTCTTATGAACCCAATTTTAATGAAAGAAACATTCCCACTAAGGCAAGACCAATACAAATGAATCAACAATACCTAGAATATTGTAAAAAGGAAATACAAGAATACTTAGATAAAGGATTAATAAGACCCAGTAAGTCTCCCTGGAGTTGTGTAGGGTTCTATGTAATGAACTCAGCAGAATTAGAAAGAGGAGCACCCAGATTAGTTATAAATTATAAACCATTAAATAAAGTATTACAATGGATTAGATATCCAATACCAAATAAAAAAAGATTTAGTAAGTAGATTACATAGTTCATCGGTATTCTCTAAATTTGATATGAAATCAGGATATTACCAAATACAAATAAAAGAAGAGGATAAATATAAAACAACATTTGTAGTACCCTTTGGATATTATGAATGGAATGTTATTCCCTTCGGATTAAAGAATGCACCTAGTGAATTCCAAAATATTATGAATGACATTTTTAATAATTACCAACATTTTACTATTGTATACTTAGATGACGTATTAGTATTTTCAAAAGGTATTAGTCAACATTTTGAACAATAAGACCCGCAATCCAATCCCAATTAATCTCACCATTACAATTTGCCTTGAACACGTCGTCCCAATTAAATACTACAACACAAAAATCAGAAAAATTACCCTATTACACACCCCCTAGTAACCTAAATTGTCCATTTATTGAAAAGGATTTACAAGAAAATACTTTTTCTTGTGGAACCTGAATATTCATTAAGCAAATCATTACTTCAGATTGTTTCTCATTATTACCCTCACGGATTTCATCATCTACCAGCCACCCCGGAGAAAACAAGATTATTCTATGAGTTTGTTCTAGTTGATACTGATTCAATAGAAATAACTCATACATACGACAAGATCGATAAACAGAAAATTATTTTTTCAAAATTTAAAATATTAAAGGTATTATCACCAACAGATTGGAGAGATCACGCTTCAGCATTAAAGAAATTTCTCAGAAGATTTAATCCTCAAGAATATTCTTATCATGATTATATGGAAGCATGAACAAACATGCTATTACAAGAACCCTTTGAACATTCTTGGTTCATTTGGTTTAAAAAAGACATCTCGTTACAATTCCCATGATGGTTTATTAAATGGTTCAATGAATGGGGACCTGAGCCAGAAATTTACCCAGAATTTGCTGAATCAGCATTCCAGGAATTTATTAAAGAAACTAATTTTCTAGATCATATGAAGATATTAATGTTTCACGCAAGCTGTAAGACCCATAGTTTTAAATTCTAATTTATGTATTTTGGTGTATCTTGGTATTGAACTCTGAGGCTTTTTAGCCAAGTTATTGATATTTTGTGAGTTTAATGTCAACAATATATTTTTGGAACCCCGATTAAAATTGTGCAAAAGTTTCAAATTTTAACTAAGTTAAAGAGTTTGAGAAAAAAGATAGATTGAAATTAAAAATGGTTAGAGTTTAAATGTTACTCTTTTAATTACTCTTGAACTGAGTTTTAAAAAGGAAAAAAGTTTAGAGTATTGTATTAACTCAAAAATTTCGGTGCTTTATTAGTCGAGTGTGTGTATGTGATATTTGGAAAATATTATTTTTAGTTAGTTTAAACTAAATAATATAGATTATTTGGTTTTAAAAGTTTGGTGTGTGAGAAAGATTTAATTTTGGGAATTTTGTTGTGTTTGAAATCGAGACCGTTGGCACCGAGTTAGCACTAGGGAGAACTCTGATATATTAATGATGTTTTTGTGGTTTATGGTTGAAAATTTTGGAGATTGAATATGGGTGCTTAATGTTTGAAAATTGTAGTGACTCATGTTGGTGAAATTGATGTGTTCATAATTAATGTTATGAATTTTTGAGAGAAAATTTATGTGTGGATTGGTGGAAAAGGAATTTGATTCAATTTATGTGTGGATTGAATTTGGAGATGTGATTTATGTGTGTTCATGGAAATAGAAATTGGTGTGAATAAATATATTTGAGTATGCTTTGTGTTGTATATGAAAAATTATTAGTGTTAATGAGTATTAAAAATGAGAAATCTTTTAATAGCTGCATTTACTTATTGATTGTGGTGAAAAGAGTCAGAGTATGCCCATGCATTTCATAGTACATGGTGACCGCGATGGGGCCATGATGATAGTGGTGATCGTGATGGACCACAGGATGATGCCATGTGAATTGTTGGTTCATCTTATCCTTGCGGAGATTGTCGTGTCGTGCTGACCTGTGAGAGATTGCACTCTAGAATGTGATGATCTGTGAGCGACTGCACTCTTGTATGTTATGTTGGTCTGTGAGCGACTGCACGCTAGTAAATCATGCTGATCTGTGAGAGATTTCACTCTAGAATGTGCTAATCTATGAGCGATTGCACTCTAGAAAATCGTGTTGGTATGTGAGCGACTGCAAACTTGTATGTCGGGTTGGTCTATGAGCGACTACACGCTAGTAAATCGTGCTGATTTGTGATAGATTGCACTCTAGAATCTGTGGATCTGTGAGCGATTGCACTCTAGAAAATCGTGCTGGTCTGTGAGTAACTGCACTCTTGTATGTCGTGCTGGTTTGCGAGCGACTGCACGCTACTAAATCATGTTGATCTGTGAGAGATTGCACCATGGTAATTAGTATTGGTCTGTGATAGGTTGTACTGTTATGATTTACGCCCTTCGATGAGGGTTTTGTTTTGGAATTCCGGAATCATGCATTTTGGCATATACACATTGCGTTAGAGTGCTTGACACACGAGTCATGTTTGTTATACTATGATGATTGTATATACATATTCAGTTGTTGTTGTGATTTGCCGTAATTCCTTTGAGGTGTGAAGTTGGGTTGATTAAATTTTGATGTAATTATGTGTTAATAATTGATGTTATGAATATTCGATGTGTGATTGAGGTGTGAATTTGTGGAGATTAATTTGGTGTTAATCATGTGTTCGTAATTGATAATATTAATGTTTGAAGTGTTGATTGATTCAGAGGCATTTTAGAATTGAATATCTGCATTTTCTCAGTTGTATTCGGCTATGATAGTGTAGTTTGTCATAACTTCATTTTTCAACATTGTTTATGCATTTTTGGACATATGAAAACCCTTTCAAGGTGTATGCTAAGTTGAAAGGTTATTTTGTGCATTTGAAATTTAAATGATATGTTATATTTGTTAATTTCGTTTGGTGACCCTTTACAATTATTGTGGAATTTGGGTTTTGTCCTCAGATGATACTATTATTGTGGCCCGAGCATATACCCAAGCTATTAGAGTGTTGAGTCGTGTTGGAATTGCAACGACGACGAAGATGCGACACAAAGATGATTTTTGGATTGGTAATCGGAAGTAGTGAGGCTTTA
Source organism: Cicer arietinum (assembly GCF_000331145.2). NCBI lineage: Eukaryota > Viridiplantae > Streptophyta > Magnoliopsida > Fabales > Fabaceae > Cicer > Cicer arietinum. Next base: position 5,433 of record NW_027339760.1, on the reverse strand, counting down.
TGCCACTAGTGGATCATCAGTACCCAGTTACCCTCAGTTGGATAAATGATCAGCTTAGGGTTTTATTTAAGAATTTTATTCATTCCCCTTTCTTATTTCAAGGTTGTTGTAACACCCCGTTTTTTAAAGCGAGGGTATATTTTTTTTTTTTTAAGTAATTAAACTAAAACAGAGAAATAGATAAAGAAATGCCTTTGGATAAATAACTGAATCATTATAATTTACAACAGCGGAAAAGTTTCTCCAATTATAAATCCAAAACCTTTACACAACCATAAATGGTACATGGAACCCATTCACATAAGAAGTCGAACTGACAATATTAGTATAAATACAGTTTTCCAAACTAAAAATACTCCAAACCAAAAAGAAGGACACCTAGTCCCTATACATCATCCTAATCTGATCATCCTACCAAAAAGCTATACACCCTGAGTATCTCCACGCGCCCCGTGAGATCCTCCTAACACAACCGCAGTCAAGCATTCCCATCTCCATCCCTGTCCGTAGGGTACGAACCAGTAGGGCCGTCCTGACTCTCATCTGAGGGCAAAGCCCAGATTTCCACAATAGTGTAAAGGGTCACCAACCAGAAAATAACAGTTAACACATAGCAATTAAGTTTTTGAATGCTCAAAACAACTTTTTAACTAAGCATGCATCTTAACAGGATTTTCCATGTGCGAAAAGTTCATACAGTACATTGCCAATGAAAATGAAGGTAAAATGCAGTTCTCGATCTCCTAATTAACACATGATAAAACAAAACATGGATAGATTCATGAGCAATTAATCATACAACTAAAAATGAGGATTTTCACTGAGCCAATCGATTGGGCAATCGATTGGGGTGAAGATTTTTAATGAAAACAGAATCCTGGGCTGAATTCAATCGATTGGTAAATCGATTGATTGGTTCCTGAGCCCCTGGTTTCGAGCCAATCGATTTCCTAATCGATTTGGTGAGGGATTCTTAATGAAAACAGAATCCTGGGCTGAATTCAATCGATTGGTAAATCGATTGATTGGTTCCTGAGCCCCTGACTTAAGGCCTAATCGATTGGGCAATCGATTTCGAAAGGGATTTTAAAAAGGCTGATTTACAAAATCGATTGGCTAATCGATTTTGTGAATTGGCCAAGTCCCTGTTTACCCATCCAATCGATTGGGAAATCGATTTCCCTGATCAGTTTTCCAAAAATTCATGAATTAACCTAAGTCATTCCTAATCAAGTTCACCACTTAACACTTAGCAATTTCTACGCGATTACTACGACACACAAAGGTTCGATAACCATCATACTCACACACAATACACAACACATAGCACTTAACACCTTCATCTCAGTTATCACGATAAATCAAAATTCGAATCACTCAATCATAAACTCAAATCAAACATGACTCGCGTGCCAGGCACCCTAATGCAATGCGTATATGCCAAAATGCATGGACTCGGAATTCCAAACCAAAACCCTCCTCGAAGGGCCGTAAATCATAATTGTACCGCCTATCGCAGGCCAAAGTACCAATTACCGAGGTGCCACCTATCACGGGTCAGCACGATTTACTAAAATGCGTAAATCATAAACGTACCACCTATCACGGGTCAGTACAGTTTACCGAGGTGTCACCTATCACGGGTCAACACGATTTACTAAAAGAAAAAGCGGGAATCGTAAATGTACCACCTATCACGGGTCAGTACAGTTACCATGGTGTCACCTATCACGGGTCAACACGATTTACTAAAATATAAATCGCAAACGTACAACCTATCACGGGTCCGTACAGTTTACCAAGGTGCCACCTATCACGGGTCAGCACAATTCACCAAAAATGTAAATCGTAAATGTACCACCTATCACGGGTCAGTACAGTTACCATGGTGTCACCTATCACGGGTCAACACGAATTACTAAATAGTAAATCGTAAACGTACAACCTATCACGGGTCAGTACAGTTTACCAAGGTGTCACCTATCACGGGTCGACACAATTTACCAAATGAAATGCATGAGCATACACAGACTCCATTCACAACAATCGTTAAGCAAATGCAGATATTAAAAGATTCCCCATTTTTAATACCCATTTAACTTAAACGACTTTCAAACAACATTAATTAAATAAGTCATTAAGAGATTCCCCGTTCTTAATACCGATTTAACTTAATGATTTTCAAAACAAAACGTTAAGCAAACAGTCATATTAAGAGATTCCCCATTCTTAATATACTTTTGACTTAAACGGTTTTCTCGCAAAACATTCAGTAAACGAGTCATTAAGAGATTCCCCATTCTTAATACTCATTTACCGAAACGATTTTCAAAAACGATAGTTAAGTAACCGAGACATTAAGAGATTCCCCATTCTCAACGCCCAGTTAACTTAAGCATTTTCCTCAAATACACATTAAGTAAACCGAGGTATTAAAAGATTCCCCATTTTTAATACTCGTTTAACTCTAATGGTTTTCAAATTCCACAGAAACAAATTCAAACATACTTTCACATTCAAACCATAATTCACAACAACCACACCAATTAACAAACATCAAGTACGAACACACCAAATACAACGAACACAAATCACGCAACATAACACCCAGATACATCAAATTTCATTTACCACGAAACATTCATCACTATAAACAAAACCTAACTCTTAGGGTTTTACCCGTAACGCACTAGTTTGGTTTTTCCCCAAATCGACACATTTAACCCTAACAATTTCCTTCCCACACAACTACAGATAAGTCCCTAATGCAAGCTAGAAGTTTGGAAGGAGCCCTTACCTCAAAGTTAGCTTTATCGAGTGTTTCCGGTTCCGCGAGAAATTCCGGTAAAATCTCCGCTCGCAACTTCGCCTCCAAATAGGTCCCCTAGCACCGTAGCGTGGTAGTGAGCAACCTTCCCTTCTGACTCTTCGCGAAATGAAGCTTGGATCTTGAAGAAACGGAGGGGTTTGTGTTTGGATCTCAAAACCGTTTTTCTTCGTTTTCGAATCAAAGAGGAAGAGTGGAGTTGCGAAAACCTTGATCTAACTCTCACCCAACCTTGGGTCACTAGCTTTGAAGAAAAGGAAGCAACGAAAACGAAAAATGGAGAAGGATGGAATTTTGGGTTTTGCTCACGTGAGGTTCAGAGGAAGGAGATGGAAATTTGGAAATTTCCTTCCTTTCTTTTTCTTTCCTTTGTTTTTCCTTTCTTCCTTTTTCCTTCCTTCCTTTATATACTATTTTCTTTTCCTTTTCCTTCCTTCTAGTTTTCCTTTCTTTTTCCCTCCAAACAAACATATATAAATATAATAAATATAACTTAACAAATATCTCAAAATCTAGATATTTATTAAATTACCGTTTCACCCGAAACGCCTTAAATTCTCCGTAAAGGATTTTCCGCAGTTAAATTCAATTTATTTATCGACGAGAAATTCTAATTGGCATCGAAATATCTTTTTGATTATAAAACTCCAAAATATTATTAACTTTGGCTTAAAAGCCTCCGAGCCAAAATCCAAAATATACCAAAAATACATAAAAGGGTACTTTAAAATTATGGGTCTTACATTACTCCCCCCCTAAAATTAGTTTCGTCCTCGAAACTATGCATCGATAAATAACTCTGGGTGTTGTTCCCTCATCTTGCTTTCCAGTTCCCAAGTCGCATCTCTAGTAATTGGGTTCCAGATCACCTTGACCAACGAAACATCCTTGGTCCTCAACCGCTTGATCTTCCTGTCATCAATTCTCACGGGTGGTACTTCGAACGACAGGTTATCCTTTAGCTGGATTGCGTCTGGTTCGATCACGTGAGATGGATCTGCGTGATATTTCCTCAACTGTGACACATGAAACACGTCATGAATATTGGACAGTATCGGAGGTAATGCAATCCGATAAGCAACCGGCCCAATTCGTGCAGAAATCTGATATGGTCCAATGAATTTCGGAGTCAACTTCTTCGATTTCAAGGCTCTACCTACTCCAGTAGTAGGTGTGACTCTCAGAAATACATGGTCACCCTGTTCGAATTCCAAAAGTCTGCGACGCTTGTCCGCGTAACTCTTCTGACGATCTTGTGAAGTCTTCATTTTCTCCTTGATCTTCCTTACTTTAGCTGTGGTCTGTTGCACCATCTCTGGTCCGACAATCATATTCTTACCGTCTTTATACCAACACAAGGGCGTTTGGCACTTGCGTCCATATAAAGCTTCATATGGTGCTATTCCAATACTTGCGTGGAAACTATTGTTGTAGGTGAACTCAATCAACGGAAGCACGCCGTCCAACTTCCTCTATCATCTAATACACATGTTCTCAACAGATCTTCCAAGGACTGATTCGTCCTTTCAGTCTGTCCGTCCGTTTGTGGATGGTAAGCTGAACTCAATCGTAGCTTCGTTCCCAACGCTTCGTGCAATGCTCCCCAAAAATGCGATGTGAACTTCGGATCACGATCTGATACAATACTCGATGGTACCCCGTGTAACCTCACAATTTCAGCAATGTAGATCTCCGTTAGCCGATCTACCTTATAGGTGGTCCTTACCGGCAAAAAGTGAGCAAATTTAGTTAGTCTATCCACTATCACCCATATGGAATCATTCTTTCTCCTTGTCTTTGGCAATCCGGTTATAAAATCCATGGAAATGTTGTCCCACTTCCATTCAGGTATATCTAAAGGTTGCAACATCCCAGCAGGTCGCTGATGTTCCACCTTCGCTTTCTGACAAGTTAGACAAGTGGACACATATTCCGCCACATGTTTCTTCATTCCTAGCCACCAATAATTCTGCCTCAAATCCTGATACATCTTTGTTGCTCCAGGATGGATACTCAGCTTACTCTTATGAGCCTCTTCTAAAATTGTTTTCCGCATAACTGTAATTTCTGATACACAAATCCTACCATTGCATCGCAAAATATTATCTGCCCCAATCTTGAACTCAGTCGTCTTCCCTTGTACTATTAGATTCCTCTTCTCTTGTATTAAGACGTCATCTTGAGCATTCGCAATGTCTTCAAGTAGTCCACTCGAAATTTTAATCATTCCGAATTTCAAAATTCCCGGTGCAAACTCTACGTTCAAGTGCAGGTCTCTAAAAGCTTCCCACAACTCTTGTTGTCTAGCCATAATTATTGAAGACACCGATACACTTCTTCTGCTCAACGCATCAGCCACTACATTGGCCTTCCCAGGGTGGTACTGCAGCGTGAAATCAAAGTCCTTGAGAGTCTCCATCCATCGTCTCTGGCGCATGTTCAACTCCTTCTGATCAAACAAATATTTCAAGCTTTTATGGTTGCTGAACACGGTGAACGTGCACCCATATAAATAGTGCCTCCAGATTTTTAATGCAAAAACCACCGCGGCAAGCTCCAAATCATGAGTAGGATAGTTCCTCTCATGAATCTTCAATTGTCTCGAG
>NW_027339759.1:11340-12000 GCF_000331145.2 Cicer arietinum | reverse complement strand
ATTACGAATTTCAGTCCATTTTTGTTGGGTGGTATGAAAATTGCTTAAAAAGCCCAATTGAAATCGAGGACCGAGAAACCCTTGTATCATTCTTCTCCGAAATTTATAATTGTGTTTCGGGTTCGGGGACAGATTTAAAAAACTAGCCATCGTCTGGTCCGATAATACGGATTTCAATCCATTTTTTTCGGGTGGTAAGAAAATCACTTGAAAAGTCTAAATGAAATCTAGGACCAGGAGTCCCTTGTAGCATTCTTCTCTTGAATTTGTAACTGTGTTTCGGGTTCCGAGTCAAATTTAAACACTAGCCATCGTCTGGTCCAAAAATACGGATTTCAGTCAATTTTTGAAAGGTGGTACAAAAATCGACCGAAAAGTCCAGATGAAATCGAGGACCGAGAGTCCCTTGTAGCATTTTTCTTTTAAGTTTATAATGGTGTTCATGTTTCGGATCAGATTTCGAACACTATGCATCGTCTGGTAAAAAATATGGATTTTGGTCCATTTTTGTCGGGTAATATGAAAATCTTTTGAAAAGAGCTGTTAAAATCGTGGACCGGGAGACCCTTGTAGCATTCTTTTCCTAAACTTATAATTGTGTTTCGAGTTACAAGTCAGATTTAAAACACTAGTCATTGTCTTTGTAAGTATAGAAGTGCG
>NW_027339759.1:10647-11284 GCF_000331145.2 Cicer arietinum | reverse complement strand
GGGGGGGTGAATTAGGTGTTAGTAAATTTTCCTGTTTTTATTAATATGGTAGTTGAATTTTCTGAGTTAATATAATGTCTACTAATAGTTAGGTGCAGTAAATAAATGAACTCAAAGATTTATCCTGGTTCCCCTTATAATCAAGGGTACATCCAGTCCTCTTGCACACCACAAGAGATTGATTCACTAATTGTCAGAAAATGTACAACTCCCACCCTGGGATTCTTGCTACAAACTTCTAACAACACTCTTAAGATAGCACACCACTATCTTAGATTAAGCTACTTTTTTAAGAAAGTATTACTTTCTTTTACAAGTGATACAATATGATTTGAATAAGAATAAGGAGAGGTATATTGATAAACAATCCAATAACACTTCAAGTTCTTGAGAACCTTTCTGAATGATATGAAAATGAAATGCAAGTACTTTGTAAAAAATCAGAATTTTGTTCAAAATTGTTCAGGTTATTAATTCAAGGATTGTGTGTTGTTTGATATGAAGTTATGGGGTATTTATACTCCATAAACATCTCTTCAGATTCGTGGCCAATGACCCAAGAGTTTTGATGAAGGAATACAATGATTTGGAGCCATTCTAGATCTGAAAAATTGTATTGCTTCCAGTTGTATTCGAA
>NW_027339759.1:0-647 GCF_000331145.2 Cicer arietinum | reverse complement strand
ATCTCTATCACGTTTTGCTGATGTTATTGCTCTTTGTGTTCAGGTATTGTTTGATATACACTCTGCATTTTACTGTGAATTTATTTTGGGAGATATCTCCATCAATTGGAGTACGTCCTTGAGTAAATGCTCAACCATATGGTGGATGTGTGTGGAATAGAAAATAATTGCTTTATATTTGTGTCTTTTGGGGCAGTCGGAACCTGAGTTCCGACCACCTATGTCAGAGGTGGTTCAAGCGATGGTACGATTAGTGCAGCGAGCTAACATGAGCAGGCGGACATTTGGAAGTGATCATGGAGGATCCCTCCGAGGAAGTGATGAGCCAGCTATACGAGACATCTAATCTATTCTAATTCTAATGGGAATATAATCCTTTTGGAGTTATGCTACTAGGATGTCCCCAAAGCTAATATTGTGCTTATATTTTAATTTTTGTTCTTTTAACCTTTTAAGTTAGATTGATTGCACCTCAAATTAGATTGATTGTACTAATATTGTACTTATATTTTACTTTTTGTTCTTGCTTGTCCCTCAACCTATACGGCTTTGTAAGTTAGATTGATTGCATCTTCTTCTATTAACCAAGTTAGACAACGGGTATTGCATGATATTTGAGTTACTGGTTTTATTTTTGTAATATTGTA
>NW_027339758.1:2149-5000 GCF_000331145.2 Cicer arietinum | reverse complement strand
AAGGAAATCTTAAGTGTTTGTGAATGTGCAATCGATTAGGCAATCGATTAGATCAATTAAAAATGAAAACTGCACAAGTCAGTAGCCTCTGATTTGGAGAGTAATCGATTGGTAAATCGATTGAACATTTCACAAATCAAACCTGATGGTAACACATCGATTGGTAAATCGATTGGATGAGTCACAGTGGCACTCCAGTGCTGAGGAAATCGATTGGCAAATCGATTGACAAAGTATCATTTGAAAAATGACCTCACCTGTGACAAATACAATCGATTGGACAATCTATTGTTAACACTTTAATTTTGATAAAGTTTGGTTGCAATCGATTGGCAAATCGATTGAACTAAACACCAGGTAAAAACTTTTCAGGAACATGACACCAAAGCGATTGACAAGTCGATTGATATCAAATAGCTGAGCCACTGTTTTGAAACCAATCGATTGGCAAATCGATTGATATTAAAACTGAATCACTATTTTGAATCACATCGATTGACAAATCGATTGACATCAAAAACCTGAGCCACTGTTTTGAAAACAATCGATTGGCAAATCGATTGAAATAAACTTGTTGAAAACACAGTGAACTCTGAAGTTTGGCAAATCGATTGAGTAATCGATTGAAAATAGTTTTATTAAAACAGTTTCCCAGAAATCGATTAGGCAATCGATTCCAACAAGTCTGAACATGTTATACTGAAAAGTGGTTTTAAAAGAATCGATTGGTAAATCGATTAGCTTGTATAGTTTCAAGATTAAAGAAAACCAAGATCGCGATAATCGATTGGCAAATCGATTTAGCTCATTTTATAACTTTACAAAATCGATTGGGAAATCGATTTCGTAGTTGGTTTTTCAGAAACTATATAAGATGTCTTTCAATCTTTATTCTCATAACTTCTAAGAACTTTTACATAACTTTTTCATAACTTTCATAATTTCTCTTATGCTCTCAAAAACGGTTCATGGCAACAAACTAACAACTTCATAATTGTGATTACAGATCTCAATACAGTTTGTTGACAATCTAAGAGAAATGATAATGTGCTCAAGAACAATCCATGAATATCCAGATTTGTGAAGAGCAACATTCATAAAGATTGAAGACCCTTTTGTTTTACGTCTTTTATTCTTTCTGTAATAAATCTTTGAACCAAAACGAACGTTGAAAATCCAGCTAGAAACTGGTGGCTACTTTCTTGGGTGAGAGGTCTCAACAAGAAAGAGTCGTACTTTGATTTTGTGTTAGGCTGACGATTGTCTACAAGGATCAAAGGGTTGATAGAAAGCCAGCTAGAAACTGGTGGCTACTTTCTTGGGTGAAGAGTGTTCAACAATAGGCTGCTGAGTGTCTACAAGGATCAGAGGGTATTCAATAGGAAAGATATAATTAGAGATTGATAGGTTTCAGGGAGGAAACTGGACAATCTGTAATTGATTCTTTCTATTGAAGGAGAAGAAAATCTGAAATCCGATTGGATTTTCAGGACTGGACGTAGGTTGTTGTGGAACAACCGAACCAGGATAAATCTCTGTGTTTTCTTCTCTAACTCTCTCTCTTTAATTTTCTATATTGCTAACTTTGCATGCCTCAAAATTTAAATTCCGCTGTGCACTTGATACTGATTAATTTGGTAAAGAAAACTGATATATTTTCTGTTATTTCGAGGTCAAGATACCAACATTTTTAACCAATCTTGTGCATCCAGCTGGTGTGTTTCTGTCATTGGATGAACATTTAGGTCATTTTCGTCCTCCCTAGGCTTATTTTTGTTCAATTAGGGTTTTTAACCAATCTTATGCATCCAATAGGTGTTGTTGTATCATTGGATGAGCATTTAGGTCATTTTCGTCCTCCCTAGGTTCACTCTTGTCCAATTAGGGTTTTTAACCAGTCTTATGCATCCAATAGGTGTTGTTGTATCATTGGATGAACATTAAGGTCATTTTCGTCCTCCCTAGGCTTATTCTTGTCTAATTAGGGATTTTAACCAATCTTGTGCATCCATTAAGTTCGTTTGTGTCATTTGATGAACATTAAGGTCATTTTCGTCCTCCCTAGGTTTATTCAAGTCCAATTAGGGGTTTTAACCAATCTTGTGCATCCAATAGGTGTGTTTTGTGTCAATGGATGAACATTTAGGTCATTTTCGTCCTCCCTAGGCTTATTCTTGTCTAATTAGGGCTTTTAACCAATCTTGTGCATCCAATACGTTCATTTGTGTCGTTGGATGAACATTTAGGTCATTTTCGTCCTTCCTTGGCTTATTCTTGTCCAATTAGGGTTTTTAACAACTCCTGTGCATCCAATAGGTGTGTTTGTGTCATTGGATGAACATTTAGGTCATTTTTGTCCTCCCTTAGCTTATTCCAGTCTAATTAGGGATTTTAACCAATCTTGTGCATCGATTAAGTTCGTTTGTGTCATTTGATGAACATTAAGCTCATTTTCGTCCTGCCTAGGTTTATTCAAGTCCAATTAGGAACCAACTTGTGCATCCAATAGGTGTGTTTGTGTAATTGGATGAATATTTAGGTCATTTTCGTCGTTCCTAGGCTTACTCTTGTCCAATTAGTGTTTTTAACCAATCTTGTGCATCCAATAGAGTTATTTGTGTCATTTGATGAACCTTTATGTCATTTTCATCCTCCCTAGAGTTATTCTGGTCCAATTAGGGTTTTTAACCAATCTTGTGCATCCAATAGATGTGTTTGTGTCATTGGATGAACATTTAGGTCATTTTCGTCCTCCCTAGGCTTCTTCTTGTCTAATAAGGGATTTTAACCAATCTTGTGCATCGATTAAGTTCGTTTGTGTCATTTGATGAACATTAAGCTCATTTTCGTC
>NW_027339758.1:0-2052 GCF_000331145.2 Cicer arietinum | reverse complement strand
TAGGCTTACTCTTGTCCAATTAGTGTTTTTAACCAATCTTGTGCATCCAATAGGTGTGTTTGTGTCATTTGATGAACATTTAGGTCATTTTCATCCTCCCTAGTCTTATTCTTGTCCAATTAGGGTTTTTAACCAATCTTGTGCATCCAATAGGTGTGTTTGTGTCATTGAATGAACATTTAGGTCATTTTAGTCCTCCCTAGGCTTATTCTTGTTCAATTAGGGTTTTTAACCAATCTGGTGCATCAAATACGTTCATTTGTGTCGTTGCATGAACATTTAGGTCATTTTCGTCCTCCCTTGGTTTATTCTAGTCTAATTAGGTGTTTTAACCAATATTGTGCATCCAATAGGTGTGTTTGTGTCATTGGATGAGCATTTAGGTCATTTTCGTCCTCCATAGGCTTATTTTTGTCCAATTACGGTTTTTAACAAATCTTGTGCATCCAATAGGTGTGTTTGTGTCATTGGATTAACATTTAGGTCATTTTTGTCCTCCCTTAGCTTATTCTCGTCCAATTAGGGTTTTTAACCAATCTTGTGCATCTAATAGGTCCGTTTGTGTCATTGGATTAACATTTAGGTCATTTTCGTCCTCCCTAGAGTTATTCTCGTCCAATTAGGGTTTTTAACCACTCTTGTGCATCTAATAGGTCCGTTTGTGTCATTGGATTAACATTTAGGTCATTTTCGTCCTCCCTAGAGTTATTCTCGTCCAATTAGGGTTTTTAACCACTCTTGTGCATCTAATAGGTCCGTTTGTGTCATTGGATTAACATTTAGGTCATTTTCGTCCTCCCTAGAGTTATTCTCGTCCAATTAGGGTTTTTAACCAATCTTGTGCATCTAATAGGTCCGTTTGTGTCATTGGATTAACATTTAGGTCATTTTCGTCCTCCCTAGAGTTATTCTCGTCCAATTAGGGTTTTTAACCATTCTTGTGCATCCAATAGATGTGTTTGTATCATTGGATGAATATTTAGGTCATTTTCGTCCTCCCTAGGCTTATTCTTGTCTAATTAGGGATTTTAACCAATCTTGTGCATCCATTAAGTTCGTTTGTGTCATTTGATGAACATTAAGGTCTTTTTCATCCTCCCTAGGTTTATTCAAGTCCAACTAGGGTTTTTAACCAATCTTGTGCATCCAATAAGTTCATTTGTGTCATTTGATGAACATTAAGGTCTTTTTCATCCTCCCTAGGTTTATTCAAGTCCAACTAGGGTTTTTAACCAATCTTGTGCATCCAATAGGCGTGTTTGTGTCATTGGATGAACATTTAGGTCATTTTCGTCCTCCCTAGGCTTATTCTTGTCTAATTAGGGATTTTAACCAATCTTGTGCATCCATTAAGTTCGTTTGTGTCATTTGATGAACATTAAGGTCTTTTTCATCCTCCCTAGGTTTATTCAAGTCCAACTAGGGTTTTTAACCAATCTTGTGCATCCAATAGGTGTGTTTGTGTCATTGGATGAACATTTAGGTCATTTGCTTGCTCCCCAGGTTTATTCTAGTCCTATTAGGGTTTTTAACCAATCTTGTGCATCCAATAGGCGTGTTTGTGTCATTGGATGAACATTTAGGTTATTTTCGTCCTCCCTAGGCTTATTCTTGTCCAATTAGTCTTGTCCAATTAGGGTTTTTAACCAATCTTGTGCATCCAATAAGTTCATTTGTGTCATTGGATGAACATTAAAGTCATTTTCGTCCTCCCTAGGTTTGTTCTAGTCCAATTAGGGTTTTAACCAATCTTGTGCATCCAATAGGCGTGTTTGTGTCATTGGATGAACATTTAGGTCATTTCCGTCCTCCATAGGCTTATTCTTGGCCAATTAGGGTTTTTAACCAATCTTGTGCATCCAATAAGTTCATTTGTGTCATTTGATGAACATTAAAGTCATTTTCGTCCTCCCTAGGATTATTCTAGTCAAATTAGGGTTTTTAACCAATCATGAGCATCCAATAGGTGTGTTTGTGTAATTGGATGAACATTTAGCTCATTTTCGTTGTCCCTAGACTTATTCTTGTCCAACTAGGGTTTTTATCCAATCT
>NW_027339757.1:447-1220 GCF_000331145.2 Cicer arietinum | reverse complement strand
CTAAATGTTCATCCTATAACACAAATGAACTTATTGGATGCACAAGATTGGTTACAAACCCTAATTGGACAAGAATAAGCCAAGGGAGGATGAAAATGGCCTAAATGTTCATCCAATGACAGAAACACACCTATTGCATGCATAAGATTGGTTTAACACCATAGTTGGACTAGAATAAGTCTAGGGAGGATGAAAATGACCTAGATGTTCATCCAATAAAACAAACACACCTTTTGGATGCACAAGATTGGATAAAAATCCTAATTGGACAAGAATAAGCCAAGGAAGGACGAAAATGACCTAAATGTTCATCCAATGACACAAACACACCTATTGGATGCACAAGATTTGTTAAAAACCCTAATTGGACAAGAATAAGCCTAGGGACGAAGAAAATGACCTAAATGTTCATCCAATGACGCAAACACATCTATTGGATGCACAAGATTTGTTAAAAACCCTAATTACACAAGAATAAGCCAAGGAAGGACGAAAATGTCCTAAATGTTCATCCAATGACCCAAACACACCTACTGGATGCACAAGATTGGTTTAAAACCATAGTTAGACTAGAATAAGTCCAGGTAGGATGAAAATGACCTAAATGTTCATCCAATGAAACAAACACACCTATTGGATGCACAAGATTGGTTAAAATCCCTAATTGGAAAAGAATAAGCCTAGGGACGACGAAAATGACCTAAATGTTCATCCAATGACACAAACACACCTATTGGATGCACAAGATTGGTTAAAAACCCTAATTGGACAAG
>NW_027339757.1:0-228 GCF_000331145.2 Cicer arietinum | reverse complement strand
GAGGATGAAAATGACTTAAATGTTCATCCAATGACACAAATGAACTTATTGGATGCACATGATTGGTTAAAAACCCTAATTGGATAAGAATTAGCCAAGGAATGACAAAAATGACCTAAATGTTCATCCAATGACACAACTGAACTTATTGGATGCACAAGAATTGTTAAAAATCCTAATTGGAAAAGAATAAGCCAAGGGAGGACGAAAATGACCTAAATGTTCATC
>NW_027339756.1:15919-16141 GCF_000331145.2 Cicer arietinum | reverse complement strand
GTTAAAAACTCTAATTGGACAAGAATAAGCCAAGAGAGGATGAAAATGACCTAAATGTTCGTCAATTGACACAAACACACCTATTGGATGCACAAGACTAGTTAAAAACCCTAATTGAACAAGAATAAGCCAAGGAAGGACGAAAATGACCTAAATGTTCCTCAAATGACACTAACACACCTATTGGATACACAAGATTTGTTAAAAATCATAATTGCACAA
>NW_027339756.1:14149-15870 GCF_000331145.2 Cicer arietinum | reverse complement strand
AAATGAACTTATTGGATACACAAGATTGGTTAAAAACCCTAATTCGACAAGAATAAGCCTAGGGAGGACGAAAATGACCTAAATGTTCATCCAATGACATAAACACACCTACTGGACGCACAAGATTGGTTAAAAACCCTAATTTGACAAGAATAAGCCAACGAAGGATGAAAATTACCTAAATGTTCATCCAATGACACAAACACACCTATTTAATGCACATGATTTGTTAGAAACCCTAATCGGACAAGAATAAGCCTAGGGAGGATGGAAATTACCTAAATGTTCATCCAATGACATAAACACACCTACTGGATGCACAAGATTGGTTAAAAACTCTAATTGGACAAGAATAAGCCTAGGGATGACGAAAATGACCTAAATGTTCATCCAATGACACAAATGAACTTATGGGATGCACAAGATTGGTTAAAAACCCTAGTTGGACTAGAATAAGTCTAGGTAGGAAGTAAATGACCTAAATGTTCATCCAATGACACAAATGAACTTATGGGATGCACAAGATTGGTTAAAAACCCTAGTTGGACTAGAATAAGTCTAGGTAGGAAGTAAATGACCTAAATGTTCATCCAATGACACAAATGAACTTATGGGATGCACAAGATTGGTTAAAAACTCTAATTGGACAAGAATAAGCCTAGGGACGACGAAACTGACCTAAATGTTCGTCTAATGATACAAACACACCTATTGGATGCACAAGATTGGTTAAAAACCATAATAGGACAAGAATAAGCCTAGGGACGACGAAAATGACCTAAATGTTCGTCTAATGATACAAACACACCTATTGGATGCACAAGATTGGTTAAAAATCCTAATTGGACTAGAATAAACCTAGAGAGGATGAAAATGACCTAAATGTTCATCCAATGACACAACTGAACTTATTGGATGCACAAGATTGGTTAAAAATCCTAATTGGACTAGAATAAACCTAGAGAGGATGAAAATGACCTAAATGTTCATCCAATGACACAACTGAACTTATTGGATGCACAAGATTGGTTAAAAATCCTAATTGGACTAGAATAAACCTAGAGAGGATGAAAATGACCTAAATGTTCATCCAATGACACAACTGAACTTATTGGATGCACAAGATTGGTTAAAAACATTAATTGGACAAGAAAAAGCCAAGGTAGGACGAAAACGACCTAAATGTTCATCAAATGACATAAAACCCTAATTGGACAAGAATAAGCCAAGGCAGGAGGAAAGTGACCTAAATGTTCATCCAATGACACAAACACACCTATTGGATGTAAAAGATTGGTTAAAAACCCTAATTGGACAAGAATAAGCCAAGGCAGGAGGAAAATGACCTAAATGTTCATCCAATGACACAAACACACCTATTGGATGTACAAGTTTGGTTAAAAACCCTAATTGGACAAGAATAAACCAAGGCAGGACGAAAGTGACCTAAATGTTCATCCAATGACACAAACACACCTATTGGATGTAAAAGATTGGTTAAAAACCCTAATTGGACAAGAATAAGCCAAGGCAGGAGGAAAGTGACCTAAATGTTCATCCAATGACACAAACACACCTATTGGATGTAAAAGATTGGTTAAAAACCCTAATTGGCTAGAATAAACCTAGGGTGGACGAAAATGACCTAAATGTTCATCCAATGACACAAATGAACTTATTGGATGCACAAGATTGGTTAAAAATCCTAATTGGACAAGGAT
>NW_027339756.1:8651-14109 GCF_000331145.2 Cicer arietinum | reverse complement strand
AAACTCTAATTGGACAAGAATAAGCCATGAGAGGACGAAAATGACCTAAATGTTCGTCCAATGACACAAACACACCTATTGGATGCACAAGACTAGTTAAAAACCCTAATTGGACAAGAATAAGCCAAGGAAGGACGAAAATGACCTAAATGTTCATCAAATGACACTAACACACCTGTTGGATACACAAGATTTGTTAAAAATCCTAATCGGACAAGAATATGCCTAGGGAGGACGAAAATGACCTAAATGTTCACCAATGACTCAAATGAACTTATTGGATGCACAAGATTGGTTAAAAACCCTAATTGGACAAGGATAAGCAGAGGGAGGACGAAAATGACCTAAATGTTCATCCAATGACACAAACACACGTATTGTATGCACATGATTGGTTAAAAACCCTAGTTGGACAAGAATAAGTCTATGGAGGATGAAAATTACCTAAATGTTCATCCAATGACACAAACACACCTATTGGATGCACAAGATTGGTTAAAAACCCTAATAGCACAAGAATAAGCCTAGGGACGACGAAAATGACCTAAATGTTCGTCCAATGATACAAACACACCTATTGGATGCACAAGATTGGTAAAAAACCCTAATTGGACTAGAATAAACCGAGGGAGGACGAAAATGACCTAAATGTTCATCCAATGACACAACTGGACTTATTGGATGCACAAGATTGGTTAAAAACCTTAATTGGACAAGAAAAAGCCAAGGGAGGACGAAAATAACCTAAATGTTCATCCAATGACACAAACACACCTATTGGATGCACAACATTGGTTAAAAACTCTAATTGCACAAGAATAAGCCAAGAGAGGACGAAAATGACCTAAATGTTCGTCTAATGACACAAACACACCTATTGGATGTTCATCCAATGACACAAATGAACTTATGGGATGCACAAGATTGGTTAGGACGAAAATGACCTAAAGGTTCATCCAATTACACAAAAACACCTATTGGATGGACAAGATTTGTTAAAAACTCTAATTGGACAAGAATAAGCCTAAGGAGGACGAAAATGACCTAAATTTTAATCCAAGGAGACAAACGAAATAATTGGATGCACAAGATTTGTTAAAAACCTTAATTGGATAAGAATAAGCCTAGGGAGGACGAAAATGACGTAAATGTTAATCCAATGACACAAACACACCTATTGGATGCACAAGATTGTTTAAAAACCCAAATTGGACAAGAATAAGCCTAGGGAGGACAAAAATAACCTAAATGTTAATCCAATGACACAAGAATAAGCCTAGGGAGGATGAAAATGACCTAAATGTTCATCCAATTACAGAAATGAACTTATAGGATGCACAAGATTGGTTAAAAACCCAAATTGGACAAGAATTAGCCTAGGGAGGACGGAAATGACCTAAATGTGCATCCATTGACTCAAACACACCTATTGGGTGCACAACATTAATTAAAAACACTTATTGGAAAAGAATAAGCCTAGGGAGGATGAAAATGACCTAAATGTTCATCCAATGACACAAATGAACTTATGGGATGCACAAGATTGGTTAAAAACCCTAATTGGACAAGAATAAGCCAAGGATGGACGAAAATGACCTAAATGTTCATCCAATCACACAAACACACCTATTGGATGGACAAGATTTGTTAGAAACCCTAATCGCACAAGAATAAGCCTAGGGAGGACGAAAATGACCTAAATGTTCATCCAATGATACAAACACACCTATTGGGTGCACAAGATTGGTTAAACACCCTAATTGGACCAGAACAAGCAGAGGGAGGACGAAAATGACCTAAATGTTCATCCAATGACAAAAATGAACTTATTGGATGCACAAGAATGGTTCAAAACCCTAATTGGACAAGAATAAGCTAAGGAAGAACGAAAATGACCTAAATGTTCATCCAATGACACAAACACACATATTGGATGCACAACATAGGTTAAAAACTCTAATTGGACAAGAATAAGGCAAGAGAGGACGAAAATGACCTAAGTGTTCGTCCAATGACACAAACACACCTATTGGATGCACAAGACTAGTTAAAAACCCTAATTGGACAAGAGTATGCCAAAGAAGGACGAAAATGACCTAAATGTTCATCAAATGACACTAACACACCTATTGGATACACAAGATTTGTTAAAAAGCATAATCGGACAAGAATAAGCCTAGGGAGGACGAAAATGACCTAAATGTTCATCCAATGACACAAATGAACTTATTGGATGCACAAGATTGGTTAAAAACGCTAATTGGACAAGAATAAGCCTAGGGAGGACGAAAATGACCTAAATGTTCATCCAATGACACAAACACACCTAGTGGATGCACAAGACTAGTTAAAAACCCTAATTGGACAAGACTATGCCAATGAAGGACGAAAATGACCAAAATGTTCATCCAATGACACAAACACACCTATTGTATGCACAAGATTTGTTAAAAACCATAATAGGACAAGAATAAGCCTAGGGAGGACGAAAATGACCTAAATGTTCGTCCAATGACACAAACACACCTATTGTATGCACAAGATTTGTTAAAAACCATAATAGGACAAGAATAAGCCTAGGGAGGACGAAAATGACCTAAATGTTCATCCAATGACACAAACACACCTATTGTATGCACAAGATTTGTTAAAAACCATAATAGGACAAGAATAAGCCTAGGGAGGACGAAAATGACCTAAATGTTCATCCAATGACACAAACACACCTATTGTATGCACAAGATTTGTTAAAAACCATAATAGGACAAGAATAAGCCTAGGGAGGACGAAAATGACCTAAATGTTCATCCAATGACACAAACACACCTATTGTATGCAAAATATTGGTTAAAAACCCTAATTCGACAAGTATAAGTCAAGCGAAGACGAAAGTGACCTAAATGTTTATCCAATGACACAAACACACCGATTGGACGCACAAGATTGGTTAAAAACCCTAATTCGACAAGAATAAGTCAAGCGAAGACGAAAATGACCTAAATGTTTATCCAATGACACAAACACACCTATTGGATGCACAAGATTGGTTAAAAACCCTAATTGGACAAGAAAAACCTAGGGAGGACGAAAATGCCCTAATTGTTCATCCAATGACACAAATGAACTTATTGGATGCACAAGATTGATTAAAAACCCTAATTGGATAAGAATAAGCAGAGGCATGACGAAAATGACCTAAATGTTCATCCAATGACACAAACACACCTATTGTATGCACAAGATTGGTTAAAAACCCTAGTTTGACAAGAATAAGCCAAGGAAAGACGAAAATAACCTAAATGTTCATCCAATGACAAAAATGAACTTATTGGTGCACAAGATTGGTTAAAAACCCTTATTGGACCAGAATAAGCCAAAAAAGGACGAAAATGACCTAAATGTTCATCCAATGTCACAAACACACCTATTGGATGCACAAGACTAGTTAAAAACCCTAATTGGACAAGAATAAGCCTAGGGAGGACGAAAATGAACTAAATGTTCATCCAATGACACAAACACACCTATTGGATGCACAAGACTAGTTAAAAACCCTAATTGGACAAGAATAATCCAAGGAAGGACGGAAATGACCTTAATGTTCATCAAATGACACTAACACGCGTATTGGATACACAAGATTTGTTAAAAATCATAATCGGACAAGAATAAGCCTAGGGAGGACGAAAATGAACTAAATGTTCATCCAATGACACAAACACACCTATTGGATGCACAAGACTAGTTAAAAACCCTAATTGGACAAGAATAAGCCTAGGGAAGACATAAATGACCTAAATGTTCATCCAATGACACAAACACACCTATTGGATGCACAAGACTAGTTAAAAACCCTAATTGGACAAGAATAAGCCTAGGGAAGACATAAATGACCTAAATGTTCATCCAATGACACAAACACACCTATTGGATGCACAAGACTAGTTAAAAACCCTAATTGGACAAGAATAAGCCTAGGGAAGACATAAATGACCTAAATGTTCATCCAATGACATAAACACACCTACTGGACGCACAAGATTGGTTAAAAACCCAATTGGACGGGAATAATCCAAGGGAGGACGGAAATGACCTAAATGTTCATCAAATGACACTAACACACATATTGGATACACAAGATTTATTAAAAATCATAATCGGACAAGAATAAGCCTAGGGAGGACGAAAATGACCTAAACCTTCATCCAATGACACAAACACACCTATTGGACGCACAAGATTGGGTAAAAACCCTAATTGGACAAGAATAAGCAGAGGGAGGACGAAAATGACCTAAATGTTCAACCAATGACGCAAACACACCTATTGGACGCACAAGATTGGGTAAAAACCCTAATTGGACTAGAATAAAGCTTGAGAGGATGAAAATGACCTAGATGTTCATCCAATGAAACAAACACACCTATTGGACGCACAAGATTGGTTAAAAACCCTAATTGGACTAGAATAAAGCTTGAGAGGATGAAAATGACCTAGATGTTCATCCAATGACACAAATGAACTTATTGGATGCACAAGATTGGTTAAAAACACTAATTGGACAAGAATAAGCAGAGGGAGGACGAAAATGAACTAAATGTTCATCCAATGACACAAACACACCTATTGGATGCACAAGATTGGTTAAAAACCCTAATTGGACTAGAATAAACCTAGAGAGGATGAAAATGACCTAAATGTTCATCCAATGACACAAACACACCTATTGGATGCACAAGATTGGTTAAAAACCCTAATTGGACTAGAATAAACCTAGAGAGGATGAAAATGACCTAAATGTTCATCCAATGATAGAACGAAACTTATTGGATGCACAAGATTGGTTATAAACTTTAATTGGACAAGAAAAAGCCAAGGGAGGACGAAACCGACCTAAATGTTCATCCAATGACACAAACACACCTATTGGATGCACAAGATTGGTTTAAAACCCTAGTTGGACTAGAATTAGTCTAGGGAGGATGAAAATGACCTAGATGTTCATCCAATGACACAAACACACCTATTGGATGCACAAGATTGGTTTAAAACCCTAGTTGGACTAGAATTAGTCTAGGGAGGATGAAAATGACCTAGATGTTCATCCAATGACACAAACACACCTATTGGATGCACAACATTGGTTAAAAACTCTAATTGGACAAGAATAAGCCAAGGGATGACGAAAATTACCTAAATGTTCATCCAATGACACAAACACACCTATTGGATGCAAAAGACTAGTTAAAAACCCTAATTGAACAAGAATAAGCCAAGGGAGGACGAAAATGACCTAAATGTTCCTCAAATGACACTAACACACCTATTGGATACACAAGATTTGTTAAAAATCATAATTGCACAAGAATAAGCCTAGGGAGGACGAAAATGACCTAAATGTTCATCCAATGACACAAATGAACTTATTGGATACACAAGATTGGTTAAAAACCCTAAT
>NW_027339756.1:7707-8622 GCF_000331145.2 Cicer arietinum | reverse complement strand
ATGTTCATCCAATGACATAAACACACCTACTGGACGCACAAGATTGGTTAAAAACCCTAATTGGACAAGAATAAGCCAAGGAATGACGAAAATTACCTAAATGTTCATCCAATGACACAAACACACCTATTTAATACACATGATTTGTTAGAAACCGTAATCGGAAAAGAATAAGCCTAGGGAGGACGGAAATGACTTAAAGGTTCATCCAATAACACAAACACACCTATTGGATGCTTAAGATTTGTTAAAACCCCTAATTGGACTAGGCTAAACCTAGGGAGGACGAAAAGGACCTAAATGTTCATCCAATGACATAAACACACCTACTGGACGCACAAGATTGGTTACAAACCCTAATTGGACTAGAATAAGCCTAGGGAGGACGAAAAGGACCTAAATGTTCATCCAATGACATAAACACACCTACTGGACGCACAAGATTGGTTACAAACCCTAATTGGACTAGAATAAGCCTAGGGAGGACGAAAAGGACCTAAATGTTCATCCAATGACATAAACACACCTACTGGACGCACAAGATTGGTTACAAACCCTAATTGGACTAGAATAAGCCTAGGGAGGACGAAAAGGACCTAAATGTTCATCCAATGACATAAACACACCTACTGGACGCACAAGATTGGTTACAAACCCTAATTGGACTAGAATAAGCCTAGGGAGGACGAAAAGGACCTAAATGTTCATCCAATGACATAAACACACCTACTGGATGCACAAGATTGGTTAAAAACTCTAATTGGACAAGAATAAGCCTAGGGACGACGAAAATGATCTAAATGTTCGTCCAATGACACAAACACACCTATTGGATGTACAAGATTGGTTAAAATCCCTAATTGGAGTAGAATAAACCTAGGGAGGACGAAAATGACCTAAATGTTCATCCAATGA
>NW_027339756.1:1490-7382 GCF_000331145.2 Cicer arietinum | reverse complement strand
CAAGATTGGTTAAAAACCCTAATTGGACTAGAATAAACCTAGAGAGGATGAAAATGACCTAAATGTTCATCCAATGACACAACTGAACTTATTGGATGCACAAGATTGGTTAAAAACATTAATTGGACAAGAAAAAGCCAAGGTAGGACGAAAACGACCTAAATGATCATCAAATGACATAAACACACCTATTGGATGCACAACATTGGTTAAAAACTCTCATTGGACAAGAATAAGCCAAGAGAGGACGAAAATGACCTAAATGTTCGTCCAATGACACAAACACACCTATTGGATGCACAAGATTGGTTAAAAATCCTAATTGGACAAGAATAAGCCTAGGGAGGACGAAAATGACCTAAATGTTCATCCAATGACACAAATGAACTTATGGGATGCACAAGATTGGTTAAAAACCCTAATTGCACAAGAACAAGCCTAGGGAGGACGAAAGTGACCTAAATGTTCATCCAATTACACAAATGAACTTATTGGATGCACAAGATTGGTTAAAAATACTAATTGGACAAGAATAAGCCTAGGGAGGATGAAAATGACCTAAATGTTCATCCAATGACACAAATGAACTTATGGGATGCACAAGATTGGTTAAAAACCCTAATTGCACAAGAACAAGCCTAGGGAGGACGAAAGTGACCTAAATGTTCATCCAATTACACAAATGAACTTATTGGATGCACAAGATTGGTTAAAAATACTAATTGGACAAGAATAAGCCTAGGGAGGATGAAAATGACCTAAATGTTCATCCAATGACACAAATGAACTTATGGGATGCACAAGATTGGTTAAAAACCCTAATTGCACAAGAACAAGCCTAGGGAGGACGAAAGTGACCTAAATGTTCATCCAATTACACAAATGAACTTATTGGATGCACAAGATTGGTTAAAAATACTAATTGGACAAGAATAAGCCTAGGGAGGATGAAAATGACCTAAATGTTCATCCAATGACACAAATGAACTTATGGGATGCACAAGATTGGTTAAAAACCCTAATTGCACAAGAACAAGCCTAGGGAGGACGAAAGTGACCTAAATGTTCATCCAATTACACAAATGAACTTATTGGATGCACAAGATTGGTTAAAAATACTAATTGGACAAGAATAAGCCTAGGGAGGATGAAAATGACCTAAATGTTCATCCAATGACACAAATGAACTTATGGGATGCACAAGATTGGTTAAAAACCCTAATTGCACAAGAACAAGCCTAGGGAGGACGAAAGTGACCTAAATGTTCATCCAATTACACAAATGAACTTATTGGATGCACAAGATTGGTTAAAAATACTAATTGGACAAGAATAAGCCTAGGGAGGATGAAAATGACCTAAATGTTCATCCAATGACACAAATGAACTTATGGGATGCACAAGATTGGTTAAAAACCCTAATTGCACAAGAACAAGCCTAGGGAGGACGAAAGTGACCTAAATGTTCATCCAATTACACAAATGAACTTATTGGATGCACAAGATTGGTTAAAAATACTAATTGGACAAGAATAAGCCTAGGGAGGATGAAAATGACCTAAATGTTCATCCAATGACACAAATGAACTTATGGGATGCACAAGATTGGTTAAAAACCCTAATTGCACAAGAACAAGCCTAGGGAGGACGAAAGTGACCTAAATGTTCATCCAATTACACAAATGAACTTATTGGATGCACAAGATTGGTTAAAAATACTAATTGGACAAGAATAAGCCTAGGGAGGATGAAAATGACCTAAATGTTCATCCAATGACACAAATGAACTTATGGGATGCACAAGATTGGTTAAAAACCCTAATTGCACAAGAACAAGCCTAGGGAGGACGAAAGTGACCTAAATGTTCATCCAATTACACAAATGAACTTATTGGATGCACAAGATTGGTTAAAAATACTAATTGGACAAGAATAAGCCTAGGGAGGATGAAAATGACCTAAATGTTCATCCAATGACACAAATGAACTTATGGGATGCACAAGATTGGTTAAAAACCCTAATTGCACAAGAACAAGCCTAGGGAGGACGAAAGTGACCTAAATGTTCATCCAATTACACAAATGAACTTATTGGATGCACAAGATTGGTTAAAAATACTAATTGGACAAGAATAAGCCTAGGGAGGATGAAAATGACCTAAATGTTCATCCAATGACACAAATGAACTTATGGGATGCACAAGATTGGTTAAAAACCCTAATTGCACAAGAACAAGCCTAGGGAGGACGAAAGTGACCTAAATGTTCATCCAATTACACAAATGAACTTATTGGATGCACAAGATTGGTTAAAAATACTAATTGGACAAGAATAAGCCTAGGGAGGATGAAAATGACCTAAATGTTCATCCAATGACACAAATGAACTTATGGGATGCACAAGATTGGTTAAAAACCCTAATTGCACAAGAACAAGCCTAGGGAGGACGAAAGTGACCTAAATGTTCATCCAATTACACAAATGAACTTATTGGATGCACAAGATTGGTTAAAAATACTAATTGGACAAGAATAAGCCTAGGGAGGATGAAAATGACCTAAATGTTCATCCAATGACACAAATGAACTTATGGGATGCACAAGATTGGTTAAAAACCCTAATTGCACAAGAACAAGCCTAGGGAGGACGAAAGTGACCTAAATGTTCATCCAATTACACAAATGAACTTATTGGATGCACAAGATTGGTTAAAAATACTAATTGGACAAGAATAAGCCTAGGGAGGATGAAAATGACCTAAATGTTCATTCAATTACACAAATGAACTTATGGGATGCACAAGATTGGTTAAAAACCCTAATTGCACAAGAACAAGCCTAGGGAGGACGAAAGTGACCTAAATGTTCATCCAATTACACAAATGAACTTATTGGATGCACAAGATTGGTTAAAACCCTAATTGGACAAATGCACAAGACTAGTTAAAAACCCTAATTGAACAAGAATAAGCCAAGGAAGGACGAAAATGACCTAAATGTTAATCAAATGACACTAACACACCTATTGGATACACAAGATTTGTTCAAAATCATAATTGGACAAGAATAAGCGTAGGGAGGACGAAAATGACCTAAATGTTCATCCAATGACACTTACACAAGATTGGTTAAAAACCCTAATTGGACAAGAATAAGCCTAGGGAGGACGAAAATGACCTAAATGTTCATTCAATGACATAAACACACCTACTGGACGCATAAGATTGGTTAAAAACCCTAGTTGGACAAGAATAAGCCAAGGAAGGACGAAAATGACCTAAATGTTCATCCAATGACACATACACACCTATATAATGGAGATGATTTGTTAGAAACCCTAATCGGACAAGAATAAGCCTAGGGAGGACGGAAATGACCTAAAGGTTCATCCAATGACACAAACACACCTTTTGGATTCTTAAGATTTGTTAAAACCCCTAATTGGACTAGGCTAAACCTAGGGAGGACGAAAATTACCTAAATGTTCATCGAATGACAAAAATGAACTTATTGGATGCACAAGATTGGTTAAAAACATTAATTGGACAAGAAAAAGCAAAGGGAGGATGAAAATTACCTAAATGTTCATCAAATGACACAAACACACCTATTGGATGCACAACATTGGTTAAAAACTCTAATTGGACAAGAATAAGCCAAGGGAGGACGAAAATGACCTAAATGTTCCTCCAATGACACAAACACACCTATTGGATGCACAACATTGGTTAAAAACTCTAATTGGACAAGAATAAGCCAAGAGAGGATGAAAATGACCTAAATGTTCGTCCATGACACAAACACACCTATTGGATGCACAAGATTTGTTAAAAATCATAATCGGACAAGAATAAGCCAATGGAGGATGAAAATGACCTAAATGTTCATCCAATGACACAAATGAACTTATTGGATGCACAAGATTGGTTAAAAACCCTAGTTGGACAAGAATAAGCCAAGAGAGGATGGAAATGCCCTAAATGTTCGTCCATGACACAAACACACCTATTGGATGTACAAGATTGGTTAAAAACCCTAGTTGGACAAGAATAAGCCAAGAGAGGATGAAAATGACCTAAATGTTCGTCCATGACACAAACACACCTATTGGATGTACAAGATTGGTTAAAAACCCTAGTTGGACAAGAATAAGCCAAGAGAGGATGAAAATGACCTAAATGTTCGTCCATGACACAAACACACCTATTGGATGTACAAGATTGGTTAAAAACCCTAGTTGGACAAGAATAAGCCAAGAGAGGATGAAAATGACCTAAATGTTCGTCCATGACACAAACACACCTATTGGATGTACAAGATTGGTTAAAAACCCTAGTTGGACAAGAATAAGCCAAGAGAGGATGAAAATGACCTAAATGTTCGTCCATGACACAAACACACCTATTGGATGCACAAGATTGGTTAAAAACCCTAATTGGACTAGAATAAACCTAGAGATGATGAAAATGACCTAAATGTTCCTCCAATGACACAACTGGACTTATTGGATGCAGAAGATTGGTTAAAACTTTAATTGGACAAGAAAAAGCCAAGGGAGGACGAAAATGACCTAAATGTTCCTCCAATGACACAAACACACCTATTGGATGCACAAGATTGGTTAAAAATCCTAATAAGACAAGAATAAGCCTAGGGACGACGAAAATGACCTAAATGTTCGTCCAATGATACAAAAACACCTATTGGATGCACAAGATTGGTTAAAAATCCTAATAAGACAAGAATAAGCCTAGGGACGACGAAAATGACCTAAATGTTCGTCCAATGATACAAAAACACCTATTGGATGCACAAGATTGGTTAAAAATCCTAATAAGACAAGAATAAGCCTAGGGACGACGAAAATGACCTAAATGTTCGTCCAATGACACAAACACACCTATTGGATGCACAAGTCTAGTTAAAAACCCTAATTGAACAAGAATAAGCAAAGGAAGGACGAAAATGACCTAAATGTTCATCAAATGACACTAACACACCTATTGGATACACAAGATTTGTTAAAAATCATAATTGGACAAGAATAAGCCTAGGGACGACGAAAATGACCTAAATGTTCATCCAATGACATAAACACACCTACTGGACGCATAAGATTGGTTAAAAACCCTAGTTGGACAAGAATAAGCCTAGGGACGACGAAAATGACCTAAATGTTCATCCAATGACATAAACACACCTACTGGACGCATAAGATTGGTTAAAAACCCTAGTTGGACAAGAATAAGCCTAGGGACGACGAAAATGACCTAAATGTTCATCAAATGACACTAACACACCTATTGGATACACAAGATTTGTTAAAAATCATAATTGGACAAGAATAAGCAGAGGGAGGACGAAAATGACCTAAATATTCATCCAATGAGACAAATGAACTTATTGGATGCACAAGATTGGTTAAAAACCCTAATTGGACAAGAATAAGCCTAGGGAGGACGAAAATGACCTAAATGTTCATCCAATGACATAAACACACCTACTGGACGCACAAGATTGGTTAAAAACCCTAATTGGACAAGAATAAGCCAAGGAAGGACGAAAATGACCTAAATGTTCATCCAATGACACAAACAAACCTATTTAATGCACATGATTTGTTAGAAACCCTAATCGGACAAGAATAAGCTTAGGGAGGACGGAAATGACCTAAATGTTCATCCAATGACATAAACACACCTACTGGATGCGCAAAATTGGTTAAAAACTCTAATTGGACAAGAATAAGCCAAGGGAGGACGAAAATGACCTAAATGTTCATCCAATGACACAAACACGCCTATTGGATGTACAAGATTGGTTAAAATCCCTAATTGGACTAGAATAAACCTAGGGAGGACGAAAATGACCTAAATGTTCATCCAATGACAC
>NW_027339756.1:0-1480 GCF_000331145.2 Cicer arietinum | reverse complement strand
CACAAATGAACTTATTGGATGCACAAGATTGGTTAAAAACCCTAATTGGACAAGAATAAGCAGAGGGAGGACGAAAATGACTTAAATGTTCATCCAATGACACAAACACACCTATTGTATGCACATGATTGGTTAAAAACCCTAGATGGACAAGAATAAGTCTAGGAAGGATGAAAATTACCTAAATGTTCATCCAATGACACAAACACACCTATTGGATGCGCAAGATTGGATAAAAACCCTAATAGGACAAGAATAAGCCTAGGGAGGACGAAAATGACCTAAATGTTCGTCCAATGACACAAACACACCTATTGGATGCACAAGATTGGTTAAAAACCCTAATTGGACTAGAATAATTCTAGAGAGGATGAAAATGACCTAAATGTTCATCCAATGACACAACTGAACTTATTTGATGCGCAAGATTGGTTAAAAACATTAATTGGACAAGAAAAAGCCAAGGGAGGACCAAAACGACCTAAATGTTCATCCAATGACACAAACACACCTATTGGATGCACAACATTGGTTAAAAACTCTATTTGGACAAGAATAAGCCAAGAGAGGACGAAAATGACCTAAATGTTCGTCGAATGACACAAACACACCTATTGGATGCACAAGACTAGTTAAAAACCCTAATTGGACAAGAATAAGCCAAGGAAGGACGAAAATGACCTAAATGTTCATCAAATGACACTAACACACCTATTGGATACACAAGATTTGTTAAAAACCGTAATTGTACAAGAATAAGCCTAGGGAGGACGAAAATGACCTAAATGTTCATCCAATGACACAAATGAACTTATTGGATGCACAAGATTGGTTAAAAACCCTAATTGGACAAGAATAAGCCAAGGGAGGACGAAAATGACCTAAATGTTCCTTCAATGACACAAACACACCTATTGGATGTACAAGATTGGTTAGAAACCCTAATTGGACTAGAATAAACCTAGGGAGGACGAAAATGACCTAAATGTTCATCCAATAACACAAATGAACTTATTGGATGCACAAGATTGGTTAAAAACCCTAGTTGGACAAGGATAAGCAAAGGGAGGACGAAAATTAACCTAAATGTTCATCCAATGACACAAACACACCTATTGGATGCACAAGACTAGTTAAAAATCCTAATTGGACCAGAATAAGCCAAGGAAGGACGAAAATGACCTAAATGTTCATCAAATGACACTAACACACCTATTGGATACACAAGATTTGTTAAAAATCATAATCGGACAAGAAAAAGCCTAGGGAGGACGAAAATGACCTAAATGTTCATCCAATGACACAAACGAACTTATTGGATGCACAAGATTGGTTAAAAACTCTAATTGGACAAGAATAAGCTAAGGGAGGACGAAAGTGACCTAAATGTTCATCCAATGACACAAACACAACTATGGGATGTACAAGATTGGTTAAAAACCCTAATTGGACTAGAATAAACCTAGGGAGGACGAAAATG